>NC_056725.1:1628367168-1628667168 GCF_019279795.1 Protopterus annectens
CTCAAACAGAGGGGGAACTGGCCCTCCATTAACCCCTCCGAGGATGAATCTGTATACCTGGAGGCCTTTGGATCTCGACCCTCCACCTCCTGGGTGTCTCCGCCTTTCAACCCTCTTATGGAGGTCATAGCTCGAAAGGTGTGGGCATCTCCTGATTCGGTGGAACCAGTCCCCAGGAGACCTTCTAAATTTATTACGGCCCCTGCTGAAAAGCAGTTTCTTACTAAGGGTGTCCCGGTTGATGCCATGGTGGTGGCTGCCGTCACCAAGAAGGAACTTGCAGATCCTTCCGTACCAGTCCATCCTCCTAACAAGGAGTCTAGGACCATGGACAGGTATGGTAAGGGGATGTTTTCCTCAGTGACCTTTGCTATGCGTTCACTGAATTATTTATGTCACTTCACCAGACTTCAAAGGGACATCCTTAAAGAATTAGGTGAAGTAGTACAGGATCCTTCAGCAGCAGGGGCTCAGGAAAAGATTGCCTCTCAGCTAAGAATCCTTAATTCCATAACCAACTCCTCCATGCGGCTCATTTCTTATGCAGCAGATGGGGCGAGTAGAGCTGCAGGCACAGGAGTGGCTCTCAGACGTCAGTCCTGGATGCGGCTCTGTAATTTTGCAGACCCCTTTAAGGCGTCCTTCACAAACTCTCCCTTTGATGGGTCAACATTGTTTGGCCCTCAGGTGAAGGGCACTTTGACCAGGTGCGAGCAAGACGGCAAGACTCTTTCTGCCGTGGGAGTCCGTTTCTCCACCCCTTCTAGGCCTTATCCCAAAGGTCAGAAGGGAGGGAAGATGTGGTTCCGGAAATCTCAGGGAGTCACGCCGGACGCACGTGGTCAGTTTACCCCCAGAAGCAGAGGGGTAATAACAATATACGCTGACCTAGGGGCAGAGGGGGTCCGCAGAAACAGGGCAGTAGAAAGCCTCTCTCTGACAAGCCCTTCCAGCATCCCTGAGGTGTTGCCCGACTGTCCACCCTTGGAGGCAGTCGGGGGGAGATTGTCGCTGTACCCAGAAGCCTGGTTTTCCCTCTCTTAAGACAAATGGGTACAGTCGATCATATCCGAGGGTTACAAGATTCCTTTCGAGGAAAGCCCCTTCCCTCAGACAAGTTCCCTTCCAGACGTTCCACCCGGTCTAAGGGAAATTGCAAAACTAGAGGTTTCAAAGCTTCTAGAAAAAAGGGCCATCCAGCCAGTTCCAGCAGACCATTTAGAGTCCGGAATCTACTCAAGGTTCTTTTTGGTTCCCAAAAAGACGGGAGACTGGAGACCAATATTAGACCTCAGCAGACTCAACAAGTCTGTCAAAAAGACAAGATTTCGGATGGTCACACTTCAATCGATTTTGCCTTTTCTGGGCAAAGACAACTGGATGTGCTCCATAGACCTTCAGGATGCGTACTATCACATAAAAATTCACAGACGCTCCAGAAGGTTTCTCCGCTTTCAGCTGGGGACCAGTCATTTTCAATTCAGAGCCCTGCCCTTTGGTCTCACTACAGCCCCCAGAGTGTTCACCAAATGCATGGCAGTGGTCACGGCTCACCTGAGACGTCAAGGATTCCAGGTGTTTCCGTATCTCGACGACTGGCTCCTCTCAGTCACCACCAGGCATCAACTTCTCCAAGCCAGAGATTACACCCTACGTCTCTGCAGTCAGTTAGGAATTTCGGTCAACTTCGAAAAGTCCTCCTTATTGCCCTGCCAATCTATTACCTTTATAGGCGCAAATCTAGACACTACTCGGATGTCAGCAAACCTAACAAGTCAGAGAATCCTAGATATCCAAAACCACGTTCGGATCATCCTTGCCAGCAAAAGGGTACAAGCCAGGTTGGTCCTAAAAGTGTTGGGCCTCATGGCGGCTGCCATCACACTTCTTCCTCTGGCCCGTTTTTACATGCGTCTCCTACAATGGATGTTGTTCACACAATGGTCCTTCCAGCAGCTTCCCATGCATCACAAGATCCTGGTGACACAGACCTGCAAGAACCATCTATCCTGGTGGATTTCCTCTCCTCTAGTCCATCAGGGCAGACCATTTGGTCCCCCGGCCCCGGTAGCCACGGTCAATACGGATGCCTCCCTGATCGGGGGGGGGCATTATCAGGGCAGGATGGTTCATGGCACGTGGCAACCGTTCGAATACCACCTGCACATAAATGTCCTAGAGATGAGAGCAGTGCTTTTAACGTTGCAAGCCCTCAACGACTTTCTTCCCTTAGGAACTATTGCAGTTCACACGGACAACATGTCTGTAGTGTGGTACATCAACAAGCAGGGCGGAACCAAGTCCTATCCCTTGTGTCGAGAGGCTCTCAGACTTTGGCAATGGGCGATCTCCTCTCATCGGTTTCTGGTAGCAATGCATATCCCTGGGAAAACCAACATATTAGCGGACAGATTGAGAAGAGCTATACTCGTGCCTCATGAGTGGTCTCTCAAGCAATCCATAGTGGAGGAGATTTTTCAGAAGTGGGGCCGCCCATGCTGCGATCTTTTTGCTACACCTCAAAACAGCAAATGCCCAGACTTCTTCTCTCTCTTCCCACTTCCGGGCCATCCCCCCAGAGACGCTCTTACCCAAGATTGGCCCCGGGGACTCCTTTATGCTTTTCCTCCCTTTCCTTTGATACCACAGGTACTCCAGAAAGCTACCGTTTTGAGAGCCAAAATGATTCTCATTGCCCCTTACTGGCCTCGACAAATTTGGTTCCCCTTCCTTCATCGCCATCTCTTGGTGCAGCCTTGGCATCTGGACCCAGCGCCAGATCTTCTGACCCACCAGTCGGGTCAACTGCACTGGTCCATTCCGTCCCTCAACCTCACAGCTTGGTTGCTCCACTTCCTTCCTTAGCCAGGCTTCCTATGATCTCTAACCCCGTTAGAGACATCATCGTAGCTTCTCTTAAGTCCTGTACCAGGAGGATTTATTCTAGCAAGTGGAAACGCTTCTCCCTTTGGGCAAAATTTAAGAACATAGATCCATTCACTGCCCCTATTCAATCAGTCTTGGATTTTCTAGCGGAAATTTTTCACTCAGGTTCCTCATCTTCCACAGTCAAAGTTCAGTTGGCAGCAATCTCGAATTTTCATGTCAGATTTGCAGACCACAACATTATGTCCCACAAACTTTGTAAAGCCTTTCTCAAAGGAGTGTTCCTTCTTAAACCCCCTGTTAGGGATCCTCCACCACAGTGGGACCTAAATTTAGTGCTGACATCCTTGATACTTCCCCCTTTCGAGCCGGCTGCTTCTTGTTCATTAAACTTTCTTTCTTGGAAGACACTTTTTCTTGTTGCCATTACCTCGGCTAGAAGAGTATCTGAACTTCATGCCCTCTCTGTTCGTCCCCCTTATTTGGTCTTCCACAAGGACAGAGTATCCTTGAGAACCAATCCATCTTTTTTGCCCAAGGTTGCTTCTAAGACAAATTTAAACCAATCCATTGATCTTCCTGTATTTTTTCCAAATTATTCTAACAGGGCGGATCAAAAATTACATTACCTAGATGTTCACTGCCAACTCAGATATTACTTGGACAGAACTAAACAATTTAGGAAGTCTGATCAGCTCTTCCTTTCTTATGCTGAAAATAGAAAAGGTCTCCCTGTTTCCAAAGTGACCTTATCCAGATGGGTATCTTCCACCATTTCTGATATTTATCAGCTTAGGGGCAAACATCTGAGCTCAAAACCTAAAGCACATTGCACAAGAGGTCTAGCCACTTCTACAGCTTTTCAGGCTAGGCTGCCCTTAGATACTATTTGTGCAGCAGCCACTTGGGCCACTCCTCATACCGTCGTTTCTCATTACAAATTGGATTTGGCCTCCAGGGACAGGGCAAGCTTTGGTTCCACAGTTCTCAAGAGTCTGTTCCATTGAGCCACCCAGGATAGAGGTGCTAGGGATGCGGTCCCATCCAGCGAGAATGAAGGCGAGATTGACAACTTAACATTTAGAAGTTATGTACCTACCATAACGTTCCATGTTAGTTGTCTTCTCTCGCCTTCTTTCTTGCGTCCCTCCCTCCTGTCCCCCTAGCCTGGACAGACCTTGATCTCCCTTTTTCTATGGAAGATCCTTCTTTCTTGGACACCAGTTAGTTCTTGACCTTGATTACCTGGTTCCCTTTACAGCCTTTTTAGGTTAGTTGCTCCTCTTTCCTTAGTGTAAAGTTTTATAGGCAGTTTTTCCTCTAGATACCAAATGAGATCTGAGTAATTACAGCCTTGCATCATGGGATATGGGGCTGCCTCGAGCTGGTAAAAGTGACTCTCGAGCTTAGCAAGTGCCGAGTTGGAGCCGAGGATCGGCTCCAAACCCATCCAGCAAGAAAGAAGGTGAGAGAAGACAACTAACATGGAACGTTATGGTAGGTACATAATTTCTAATTATCCTGTGTAGTAGTTTATTTTGATTCACCTTGTCCAAGATGATTCTGAGCAAAAATTATCACTATTTTAGGAAAATATAAAATAAATCTTAACGATAGTCTTATTTTTTTCAAATCTTCTTTATCGAGTATCTTGAAAGATAAAAGAACTGGAAGAGGGATCTTTAGAAAAAGGAAGGAGCAAATTACATAGAAATAAGTGGTATTAGTAGAAGCAATACCTGCAGAATAATGTTCAAGAGGAGGAGGATGAGGAATGAATTTCAAGAGAAGGCAGGAATTGAGCAATTTACTTAAGGTTTGACTGAATGATAGTTGTTAGAAAGAAATAAAGCATATATGTAATGTATAGTGTAAATAAAATGTTAATATTTTTTTTTCTGTTAATGTCTTTGTGCCTATGTCTTAATTGATAATGTAATAAAGATGTTAAAAAAGCAATAAGAAGTAGGAAATATCAAAGTGAAGTTATGTCAGTCGCATTTCTTGGAAGACCAGGAAGTCAAACGCTTGATAGTCAAACCTATGAATCTAAGTGGTTCTTTTCTTCAGTTGGGATAAGGCAAGTCAGGTATGTGGAAGATACTGCAGTTGCAGCACTTAAATTCTGTTCCTCAACAAAAATATTTGAAATGTTGAACAGCAACATTTTCTGTTAATCTCAGCATAGTAGTAATCAAGTATAAATTCACAGAGCACTGCCGCAACAAGTTACTGTTTTGTTATCCTTTTTTCTCCAGTGACTTTTCCCCAAAAAGTTGTTGTTCTTCTTTGCTAGGTACTCCAAAATATTTTATGGCATAAGAAGGAGGAAGAAATCCATTTCAGTCATTTGTTTTAACTTGTCCTGTGTTGTATAGAATTTAACGGCATAATTAGTACAGCTACCGTCACAGCCTTCCATTTGACTTGCTTGCTACCCTACCAGCATGTCTGCATGTGGTAGGTGTACAAAAATGATATGATTTTATTCCAGAACTCCACACATAAAATAAGTTATCCTGTGTAGTAGTTTATTTTGATTCACCTTGTCCAAGATGATTCTGAGCAAAAATTATCACTATTTTAGGAAAATATAAAATAAATCTTAACGATAGTCTTATTTTTTTCAAATCTTCTTTATCGAGTATCTTGAAAAGAAAACTTGCAAGATCTGATGTTGTCTTTTCCATCCGATTCAACAGTCTGGTTTTCTGATTCAACCTCAGCACTTTTTTTCATAAGGGTCTGACTCCACCCCTACCCATAATTTCCTCTGGTCCCCAGATTACCTCAGATTTCATTTGCCGCTTGAAAAATCAAGATGTGAGTTGAAAGTTCTATATCCTGCTTGAATAAGTAACACTTCTCTTTTCAAAAATGGATGTCTTTTGGCTTTAGCTGTAGGTTTCTCCTTTGCATCTGTGATAGTCCTTTCTGTTTTTTTTTTTCTTTTCTAATTGTAATTGTTTCCCTGTCTTCCCTACCTTAAAAAAAAAAAAAAAAAAAAAAGTTTTATATTTTGCTAAGTTTTCTCATTGAGTATTTCTCTCTTTATTTGTTATATTTTTATTAGTTAATCTGTCTTTTGTGGAATTTTTCTGTTGCTAGTTTATCTCCATCTTTAGGATAGACTGTGTTTGTGAATTTCTGTTAGTTATTGTTGCTTTTACTATGGCAGGCAAGACCACTGGTTTTAAGAGATGTTTGGCTAGTGGGTGCAAAACTTTGTGTATATTTTTTAGGCTTTGCCCACCTTGAAATGGAATGCGAGGCCTGGGCCTCTTTTCGCTGACTGCCACAGTAAGTTGGTGCTGAAGGGCCTACTCCCAGCCAAAGTGACAGTATCGCTGTCTTCTGCTTCTAAAGTCTCCTCTCTTTCTTCAAAAAAGTGGACAAAATTAAGACTATCAAGGATAAAGAGAGAGGAGAAGGATAGAAGTAAAAACAAGGAACTAGAGAAAGAAAAGTTTTCAAAAAAATTGAAGAAAAAGTTTCCAGAGCCTTCTGGCCTTTCCATCCCAGCATGGAAATATACAGGTATACCATTGCTGTTTTTCCCCAAAACCAGACAGTCCTCATCCCCATTCCTCTTCTCTGCAAGACAAACCACACCAATCACCTAGACCACCATGAGTGACTTTCCCCTTCAGGTCCTTCCAATTGTCAAAGAATCTATTAGAAATAGGGGTCGACAGAATCATGCAGAAATTATTTTGGACTTAGATCTAGAGGAGAGTCTTTACAGTGCCTTTTCCTCCTGTGGCAATGGAAAGTGTCCCTACTACCCCATCCTTGGTCTCCTCTGTGTGGGTTCAACCTTCGGATCCAATGCCCGTGGTTTTGAGTCATTCCTAAGGGGCACTGACTTCAGAACTGACAGCGCTGTCCTTTTCAATTCCAGTAGTTTCCCCTCACCCTCTTGACTCCAGCTTGGGAGTCAAGATCAACTTTGAAGTATTTGGAGCCATCATTGCCCTTAGGTGCTTCAGCTCTTGTCACTTTGGCCCCATTGTCCATCTCAGAGTTGAGTCAGATTAGAGCTGAAGAGACCTTCTCAGGTCGGGGTGGTCTCCTTTTGGCTCCAGTCTTGGCTTTGGCTTGCGATGCTTTTAAGAGGGTTCTGTCCAGATCTTGACAGGAAGTGTCTCAGACTCACCTGGTTCCATTTCAACCCCCAAACAGGGAAGTTGGCTTAATGGTTAAGGTATTTACCATAGAGAGACAAGGTGCAGGGTCTGATTCTCACATGGAGTAATTATTTAGTCTTAAAATGGACCACAAGGGCAATTAGCCTAGTACTAATCTGTGAACATATGAGCCTATGAACTTTTGGATTCTATGTCCAAGTTCATGCATCCTGTCCAAGAGGGGCAGTCAGCCTCAATAAGCCTTGAGGTTCTCCATTGAAAAGATCCTCCTCAGATTTTGACCCTTCCTAGGGTAAGGCCACATGAAGCAGACCTGTAAGAGGAGACATTTAGACTCATCCCCAGAGTCTATCATGGAAGATACCAATTTTGATTAAGGGAAAGTATCCCCAAGATCCCTTTTGGAAGACATCTCCTTTGGAGATATTCTGGAATTGATGAAACAGTGAGGGGCTTGTCCACTAAAGTTCCCTCCCCAGTTGGGTTGCTATTTCTCGAGGTGCACAGAGCTGGCTCATCTACCTCCTGGGTTGCCCTACCTGTTGATGAGTTAATTGGTCTGGTCTCTCAGTGGGCCTGGAAGGAACCCAGTGTGGTGGAGCCTATCCTATGTAAGCCAGACAAGATTTTGGTTGTACCTATAAATATGTATAATTGGACCAAGGGTCCCTCAGTAGATGTCATAGTTGTTGTGGCAGTCACTAAGAAGGAGCTCCTTCAGGAAAGTACATCTGTCTATCCCCCTAACTGGGAATCTAGGGAGCTGGACAGATTTGCAAAGTGGACATACACAATCAATTTTTGCACTGTGAGTGCTGAACTATTTGACTTATATGACTTGTTTCCAGAGGGACTTGACCAAGGAACTGTCAAAATCCCTGTCAGGTCATCTACCTGTTGACATGTAGAAATCAGTGGAGTCACAGTTATCTACCCTACAATCAATGACTAACATGCCCTTTTGTCTGCTTTCTAATGCAGCTACTGGAACACCAAGAGCAGCAGACACTGTCATCGATATTCATTGTCATGCCTGGATGGGCCTATTTAATTTTGCTGAAGGCATCAAGATATCCTTTATTAGTGTTCCCTTTGATTGCTCTACTCTTTATAGGCCAAAAGTTAAAGAAATACTTACCAGGAGAGAATAGGAGGGTGAAACCCTGTCTGCTGTTGGCACCACAAAGGACCTTTTTCCAAAACCAAAAAGATGGGAGAAAAAAAGTTATGTTTTCAAAAGTTACAGGGTTTTGTTCAGGACAGTTCTAGACAGACTCCCCTGGGGCAGAAATGGTAATGGATTTCAACACAGAGGCAGAGGCAGACAGCAAAATCAAGAATTTCAAGGTTCTTTCACTGAGAAACCTTTCCAGTGCTCCTGAATGCTTGCCTGACTGCCATACTCCAGAGGCAGTTAGAGGGCGCTTATCCCTACACGCTCACACCTGATGGGCCATCACTCAAGATTACATGGTGCAGCAGATAATTACCAGAGGCTATGTTATTCCCTTTGTTTCTTCTCCACAGAATAGAAAGAGAATTCCTGATGTTCCACCCAGTCAGATGGAACTGGTAGAAGCCAAAGTTACAAAGCTGCTAGAAAAACAAGTCATCCAGGAGGTCCCACCAGACCAGCAAGGCTCTGGAGTCTATTCAAGGTTCTTTTTGGTTTAAAAAACTGGGGACCAGAGGCCCATTGTGGACTTAAGCTAGCACAACCAGTGTGTGGGGAAGAGAACATTCTGGATAGTCACAGTTCAGTCCATTCTAACTCTCCTGAGGAAGGACGACTGGATGTGCTCGACAGATCTCCAGGATGCATACTGTCATGTCAAGGTAGCAAGGCAGTCCATGAGTTGTCTGTGTTTCCAGCCATTTTCAATTCAAAACACTGCTATTTAGTCACACCACAGCCCCCTGGATGTTAATGAAATGTGTGGCAGCTGTGGTAATATATCTCAGGCTGTAAGGGTTCCAGGTGTTCCCCTAATTGGACACTGGCTTTTCAGTGCATCCACCAGGGAACTACCATTTAAGTGTAGGGATGTCTTGCTCCATCTAGCTCCACATTTGTACATTTGGGGATTATCAGCAACCTTGCCAAAAGCCAGCTGAGACCAGTACAAGCGAAAGAGTTCATAGGATGCCACCTGGACTCAACTACTCAGATAGAAAGACTTCCTCAAGCCAGAATTCTTTCCCTACATCAGACAGCTACATAGGTCCTATCTCATCTTAACCCTCCAAAGAAGCTTGTCCTTTGACTACTAGACTCCATGGTTGCATCAATCACACTTGTACCTCAGGCAAGATTCTACATGAGAGTGCTGAAGTGCAGTGTTCTTTCATGTATTAATCCTTTCATGTCCCAGAAGGTCTCATAACAGTATGCAGAAACCACATCTGTTGGTTGTTGACCTCACCAGTAGTAACTTGGGGTCGACCTTTCACCCTATCACCCCCAACAGCTACTGTGACTGCAGGCACTTCCCTTCTGAGGTTGGGAGGAAATTACAAAGGGAATATAGTTCAAAGCACAGGGTTGTTGACAGAAACAGCTCTTTACATCTTGGAGATGAGGGAAGTCCTCCGAGTGTTAAAGGCATTTCAGGACTTCCACCCTGATGGTGTGATATCCATCCAGACAAACAACACGTCAGTGGTCTAGTATATCAACAAACAAGAAGAAACCCATTCCTACCCATTGTGCTGGGAAGCCATGAGAGTGGGGCAATAGGCAGTGCCTGATGCTTTCTTGTGGCAACCCACATGCTGAGGACTTCAAGTATTCTAGCAGACAAACTCAGCAGGTCTGTTCTCCTGCCTAACAAGATGATCCTTGGTGAATCAATAGCGACAATGATTTTCAGTCACTGAGGCCATTGTTGCTGCAGTCTTTTCACCTCCCATTTAAATAAAAGATACAACAGCTACTTTGCTCTGATTTCCCCACAGGGACAGTCACAGAGGGATGCTCTGGTCCACAATTGTCCGCCGGGTCACTTATATGCCTTTCCAGCCTTTCCCCTGATAAGCATTTTTTTTTCAGTGCAAGGCAATCGTAATTCTCATTGTGCCCTTTTGGGCTTGGCAGATTTGGTTCCCTTTTCTCTGGCTTCACCTGAAATACTCTCCATGGTTCCTGGATCAGTGTCCAGACCTCCTCCTTCACCTGTCCGTTCAGACTCTCTGAGATATAAAAACCCTGAAATTGTCCAGATGGTTTCTCCAGTTCTAACAGCAGCCAGATATTCCTGTCTGTCTTCTCCATTCATTCATATTTCACCATCTACACAAAACCCAAATACTAGCAAGGTTTACCTTAGCAAATGGAAAAGATTCACCATGTGGACTTCTTACAAAGGTCTGGACCATATTTTCAGCTCCACTACCATCCATTTTAGATTTCTTAGCAGATTTGTTTCAGAAAGGCACTACTTTCTCTACTGTCAAAATGCAGTTAGCAGCCATTTCTAATTTTCATGTAGGACAAAATCAGACTTCCATTGCTTCCGTGAAAATTTCAAAAGCTTGAACTTTTCTCCTATGGCCTCTAACCAAGGATCCAGTTCCTCCAAGGGACATATTACTATCATGGTCCAGACATTAATTTCGGCTCCATTTGAACCTTCAGCCTCAGTGGACTTGAAATTTCTTACTTGGAAAACAATCTTTCTAGTAGCAATTACTTCGGCTAGGAGAATTTTTGAGTTCTACCAAAATTTTAATCATACTATCAATCTACGAGTGTTTTTTTACACATTTTTCAAACAAAGGAGAATATGCTGTACATTTGGTAGATGTGCATCATCAACTCAGGTTTTATTTTCATCATACAAAATATATCAGAATGTCAGACCAGATTTTCCTTTCCTTTTCAAAGACTAAATCAGGACAAGGAGTTTCTAAAGTAACGTTGTCCAGGTGGCTCTTCAACTGTATTTCCTTTGTTTATGACAAAATAGGTTTAACATTACATGGCAAACCAGAGGCTCACTCAGCTAGAGCTGTGGCTACCTCCACAACTTTCTTCACTATGGTTTCCATTGATGAAATTTATTACATGGCTACTTGTTCTACATTTCATACCTTTGTGTTGCATTATAGGTTGGATGTATGATCTAAATCTCGTACATCCTTTGTATCCCCCAAACTTCAGAATATCCTTGCGTGAGACCTCCCAAGGTTTTGGGTAACTTGGGAATCTGTCGCAAATGTGAATTTGATGGAAAAGACAACGTTGGATACAAAAGTTGTGCACTTACCGTAATGCTTGATCTGTATTGTCTTGTTACGTACAGTTCAACATTCCCTCCATACACCCTCATTCTAAATTTTCATTTTTTTGGATCTTGGCTGATCTGTTGGACCGGCTTTTATTCATATTCCTTGTTGTTCAGTTAGGTATGGATTGCTAGAGCTGTGCTGCATTCACTTGGTGATATACTAGTTACACTTAGGCAAACTTGATCTGAGGTAATCTGGATATCAGAGGGAATTATGGGTAGAGAAAGAATAAGAACCCTGATCGAAGCTCTTGAAAAAAGCACCGATGTCAGATCTGATGACCCAACTGTTGAACTGGACGGAACAAGACAACACAGATTTAGCGTTATGGTTCACAGGTTATAGGTTGGTACTAGGCCATAACAATTCCCTGACTATTTCTTCCCTGGACTTGGTAAGTACTTAACTTTCATTTTTCTTGCATTCTTTGCTAGATAGCCACACTTCAAGGATTTTCCACTACTCCTCAAAGACTGATTCTGTGAAACCATTTGGTCATAACAAGTAGACAACTTGTTTAGTGTATTATAATTCACTTTAAGGTTTAGTGGTCTCAGAACTAGTTGTGTGATTTAGGGATGTGCAGGACACAGACTTGCATGGGAAGTATGTGGGGCTTTGCCCTGACATTAAAAAAAATCTCATATACTAATCTTGACCAAACCCTTTAGCAGTATAGTGTTCTCCTCATTTGTTTATGTGTGTCTGAGACTAGTACATACCTAGTTTTACATTAAACGACAATTGAGAGATCTAAACAATATGTTGTTGTTTGTTTGGTAAAATATCTACATTTTGCTTTTAAGGTCATTTTGTTTAACCATAAGTTGCAAAACGTTGTGCAAAAACATTTTTCTGTATTATACCATGTTTTTTGTTGCAGGCATTGAGTCTTTAATCCGAAGCTTGAAAGAAACACTTGCCTTAAATAATATGGAGGTTCAAAAACAAGGACTTCTGCTGCTTACTAAGATTCTGCAAAGGTATGTATCATTTGTAATTGCAGTCATTAAACTCAGTCACCTGCTCCTTTTCAGCAAGTTAGAGATGCTTAAAGTAAGTTCCTAAATTTGTTGGTAGATCTGATGGTGTCTTGCCTGCCACTGGCTGAAAGATCAATGATTGTCCTGCTGTCAGTAACCTCTGCTGACAGTGGTGTCGTACAGGGTTCCATCTTAGACTTATTATTTTTTCTGAGTTTTCTGTAAATAATATCCACTTTATAAAATAATTACTAATGAAACTAAATACTTCAAAACATTGTCATGCTTAAAATTATTGCAAAACTCAAAATAACAAAGATTCAGTCATTTCTAGCTGGTATGCCTTTGTGTTCCACGATAACATTTAAAAATGTACAAGATAATGTGGATAACCTTGTCATATTAAAATTAATAACTTTTTTCTTTCTTTTTTGCTCCAAGTTCTCCAATGACCATCAAGCCTACCATTTGTCCCCCTGGGAGGCAAGAGTCCTACAAACCATTTGTCCTCCTAGGGGCAAATGATTAAGGCAATGCCATCATCCATTCTTGGGGAATCTGGGTTTTTTTTTTTTTGTAAATATTTTTATTCATTTCCAAAAACAAGAAAACATGAATGCAGGTTATTTATGACAGTGAAGTATTTACAAATTATTTAAAAAGGCTGGCTAAAACCTCTAAACATATATCAAACATTAAAACCAAAATAAAGTATTTACAAGGGTGTCGTTGGCATATAATTGACTTTCTATACAATTGTTTCCTGATTATAATCTGCTACAGTCATTACTTTCCAGTATTTCAGTTACTTTTTGCCATGCTATATATAATGATGTAGTTCGTTCAGTTCTTCCTTTAATAGTGTTCATTTCCAATTGCGATACTGAACATGTACAGTAACCATTTGCACTGCGCATGTGCAGTAGCACACTCAGAATTTGACAGGCAGAGGTCCATGACTGGGACATGTCATCCACTTCAGTGATAGAAAAAATTAAGAAGTGCCATGTTGGTCCACTAACAAAAAAAGCACAGAGACTCTGTAACATAGGCTGTTTATAATACCTTTTTTAATGTTTGAACTTTTGGGTTAGCACAAGCCCTTCATCAGGAGTTACATCAACTTAATAACTCCCAAAGAGTAATTGTTGATCCAGTAAAAGGTATTACATCACATCTGTGTTCTGCAGTCTTTGTGTCCACCTCAAGTAAGTGATGTGACCCCCTTAGAATGCCTTGCCCCTTTATTGTATTGCAACATGGTTTCTGGTTCCTACTGGGGATTCTAACATAGGAAGTGCACTCTGGATATGCACACCTCACACTCTTCTCTACGAGGAGAGCAGGCATTTCCTCATTACTCTTCTCCTTAACCATACTAGCTGTTTGGCCCCAGGGCTACTAGTCAGACATAGGTCATTTGGGTCACAGATAGGAATTATTTCTCTATACCAACAGGGCTGGTACATTCAAATAAACTATAACTCACCAAAACGAACAAATCTAATGAGGTAAAACATTACAGCTTCTAAACCAGCAATATCAGGCATACTTTCTATTCTTCTGTGACTGCTGTGTGCAGTGGGATTTTATCATTACAACTTCATCTTTTTTGTCATTGTTTTTAATGGTACATAGGCTCATAGGTAAGTACTAAGCTAGCTGCCCTCGTGAGCCATTTTAAGCTTAGTCAAATTCCCTTTTTTGTGCTCAAAATGCCCTTGAACAGCTAGTATGTTCTCCCACTAGAGGGGACAACATATTGGATTTAATCATCACAAATATGGGCGCCCATTGTACCACACCCGTTATCACTCCCTCCTCGGTCAGATCCGACCACAAACTGATAACCCTGGACATCCTCACCCCTCCACCTCCCCCAGTTAAAGAAACCATAGTCAAAAACCTTTCCAAAGCAAACTTCAAACTACTTGCATCCGAAGTGGAAAGCTTCACTATTCCCTTGCAGAAGGATAATGATATCCAGGATTCAGAATCCTACACCAAGGCACTCTATATATCTTCAGGATTGCATGGACCGTGCTATCCCAAATAAAACCAAGACTCCTTCCTCAAGCAAGAAGAAACCAGTCTAGTGGACCCCGGCCATAAGCAAACTTTACAATAAAAGGAGGAGACTTATACAAAAAAGGGACAAATCTCAAGTAGAAAAATCATCCCTGATCAGCATTAGTAAGAAATTGAGGGCCCTCATCAAGTCAACTAAGCTAATTTTGAAAAGAAAGTTGCCAAGGATGCCAAGGATAACCATAATGCTTTCTATGGCTATGTCAAAAACCTAAATGGCAATGCTCAGGTCTGTTCTGAGCTAGTACAAAATGGAACAAAATACACTGACCCTTCTGACATTGCCAACATCTTGGCTGACAGGTTCAGTGCAAATCCCCCCCACCACCACCACCTATACGGCCTGTTAGCATTCCAGGGGATTGTGTAAGTCCAGTTATTGCTGATACATTGGTTAACAGGGCTCTATCTAAAGCTAAAAACACTGCCTCCATGGGACCAGATGGTGTCCCAGGCTGTGTCATACGCAAGCTCCAAAAGGAATTAACCCCACATCTTAATACCCTGTTCAGTCTCAGCCTCTCCACAGGATATGTGCCCATAGAATAGCACACGGCAACAGTGGTCCCGCTACACAAGGGTGGGGCCACAACTGACCCTGGGAACTACCAACCAATAAGCCTGACCAGTCTGATCTGTAAGGCTATGGAGCGAATCATTATGGAACTCATAAATGGAGAGACTGGGAACCTCCAGTCGCTGGACCCCACACAGTTCGGCTTCATCAAGGGCAGATCATGCCTCCTGAACCTGGTGGATTTCTTTGAGACAGTTACTCAGGCTATAGATAAGGGAAAGGAGGAGGTACACACGACTTACCTTGACCTTGCTAAAGCATTTGACACCATTCCCCATTCAGGTATTATTGATAAGCTCACCAGCCTGGGCATAAACCCTTACATCACAAGATGGATCGCAAACTGGCTCTCAGACAGATCCCATAAAGTAAGAGTAGCAGGACCTATGTCCGAATCCAGACCAGTAACGAGTGGTGTGCCTTAGGGCTCTGTCCTGGGGCCCCTCCTGTTTGGCATATACTTCTCAGGAGTACAGGCAAGCACGGAAGGGCTGTGGCTGACTAAGTTTGTGGACGACTGCAAACTGGGTGCTATAATAGAGTCTCCGGCCGACATGGAGATCCTCCAGAAGGGTCTAAATGAGACAGATGCATGGTGTCAAAGCCATGGTCTCAAGCTAAATGCAAAAAAATGCATAGTAATCCCCTTTGGAAAAAACAGAGTACCCGCAAACTACAACATAGGAGGTAATCCCCTGAAATATGAAAAAGAAATAAGGGATCTAGGGACCCAACTAGATAGTCAGCTTTCCTTTGATAGCCATGTTGCCAAAGTGGTTAGAAAATCCTTCTATGTGACCCATCTGATCACAAAAGGGTTCGCATCAAGATCTAAGGATGCAATGGTGCCCATCTACTCTTCTCTCATCAGACCCATTATTGAATACAATGCACCAATTGGAATGTACCTGGCTAGACATCTCCAGCAGCTGGAGAGACCACAGAGATACCTAACCAAGAGGATTACTGGCCTCAAACAGTTGCCCTATGCAGCACGATTGAAAAAGCTAAGACTGTTCTCTGTTGCATACCGCTTTCTCAGAGGCGCTCTCTGTCTAACGTACAGAGCCATGTCCAACCCAGAATTGTTGAACATGCTCCATCTTAGCAAAACCAAATCTACTCGAGCTACACGCTCTAGGGATATAAACCTCAACACAACAATGAATAGAACGTGCTAGAGGGATAGATTCCCTTCGCAGAGACTTCCCTTACTATGGAACAGGGTCCCGATCTACAAGACAGAGCCCCTCACTATCACTCTTCAAGAGGAACCTTGATGAGTGGATGGGTAACAGAAAGTTCACAACGGGGATCACACCAACAGCACTACTAGATAGGGGCCAAGGGTACTAGCTGCTAGTACAAGGGTCTAGGGAACTACTAAAGTGGCGGTGAATACCGCACAATGTGGCTGGGCTAATATATGCCTTCGGGCAGATAGCCCAGTACCAACCTATGAACCTATAAAATAAACTATCCAATTTGGTTATAGATTGGCCTTACCCATCCCATTGTCAGTAATTAAGTATTACCCCTAATGAGAATAACTGGGATCATAATGACATGATTTGAATGACATGGCAAGATTTTGTTGCTGTTCTCTTGATACAATGTCATTGATGCATCAGTTACTTAGTCTTGCTTCTTTCTGTGAACTGAAAAAGTTGATCTGATGTTGTTAATCTTCATTCATTCCTTACTGATGGGTTATCGGTTCCGTCTTTGGAACCGAGCCGGCCTTATACCAAGCTCGCGTCAGCCAAAAACTCTCGAGCCAAGATCCTACCCAGAATGCTCTGCTCCCTGTTACCCCAATCTCATTTGCCGCATTGCTGTACAGCTGTATCAAGCCACTCTCTCAGCTAAGTGAATAATTTTTTGAAAGATTCTATATTGTTAGTACTTTAAAAGTTTTCAGTCAGTTACTATTACTATACTCCTACCCTATCATATCTTTAAGACTCTCTCCCTATAGTTTCTTCCCTTTATTCCCCTTTTTCTTACCTTTGAGGTAATTCTTCATTACCACCACTGGTAATCCTTCCTTTCTCTCTTCTTACCCTTCTGGGTAGCCTTCTTAACTCTTTGGTACTGTCGTTCTTCTCCACATTGTTATGTCGGACAAGAAAAGTAGTGTTGGTTTCAAACAGTATAAGGATTGCGACCGTAAGTTACCGCTTTCTGATAGCCATGATTTATGTGTCTGTTGCCTGAATGTCTTCCACCTTACAGTGGATCCCCATGTGGGATTTGTAGAAAATTTTCGACCAGGACCCTCAATGAATGAAAGAAAGAACAAGTTAATTCTGAAAAGTCTCCTCCTTTCTGTGAGGCTATCTCTGCATCAGAGGGCTCAACCCCTCCTGCTAAACCCCCGTAAGAGGCGTTCTTCTTCTTCTTCCTCGAGGTGACTCACTTCATCTCCCTCTGGAGATCACAGGGAGTCGACTTATAAGAAGGTAAACATTTCTAGTTTGGCACTGCCACCTGTGACCCTTTTGGCTGCAGGCTCGGCACCGCCCCCATTGATTCTTGCTCCAACTATGTTCTCTTTATCTCCACCGGCACTGGAGTTCGCAGTGCAGACACTTACGGCTCCGACAGTTTTGTTGCAGCTTTTACCGGCATTGTCTCTGCAAGTACAGTCTCCTTTGGCACTGTTGGTGCAATCTCCTTCGGCCCTGAGTTTGATGATACTGTCCTCTACGGTGCAGACACCTTTGGCACCGACATGCTCTTCAGTGCAGTCCTTTTCTGCACTATTATTACTGGTGCAGACACCTTCCTTGATGGCACTGTACTCATCGGTGCAGACACTTGCCTTTACAGTGCAAAAACCTTCGACTTCCATGATGCTGCCTTCATCTGCACAGACTACCTCAACACCATTCTCCTCGGTGCAGACACCCTCAGTTCCAGGCTCTGCACCACTCGAACTAGCAAAGACCAAGTACTCTCCTTCTTTGGATCCGTTTGTTGGTAGCCAATACAGCCCTTTTCTAGAAAGGCCAGAATCACCTTCAGGTTTCTCTATGAGGTTGACTAGGAGTCTCTCTGAACAAGATGTGTTGCGGCTTGTTGACCAGTTGCTTGTGGCCAGGGGTCTCTCTCAACTATCTAAAGCTATGTTCCCTCTTTCAGGTGAATGTATTTCTCCTCAGAGTCCAACATAAACTCCTCCTTCGACTTCCATGCAAGCATCAAAGCCCCTTCCTGCAACAGCAGCTTCCCTCCCTCCGACCCCATTTTGGAGCCAGAGTCGTCCTTGTGGCGCACTGTGCACTGGGCATCGGGCTCTTCTCAGGCTAGTGGCTGTGCTGTGGGGAGGGCATTCTTGGTTCTACGCCAGTTTCTTTCTATGGCACCCTCCAGAATCCTTCCTCCCCTCACACTCCACAGCCCTCTTGAGACTCCTGGTCTGGGGGTCAGTTCATTGGAGTGGGGTGTGACACTGGTTTCGAGGTTGTCGTGCTCAGTTCCGGGCTCCCATCCCTCTTTGGGCGGTCCGGCCTTCCAGGCCATGGAGAGGGCGCTTGCCTCTGCTGGCAAAGCCCCCATGTCTGAGTCCTCTACCCCCTCTTTGCCACAACTGTCACAAGCCAAAACCGCTGGACACCGGGCACAAGGGCCTCAGGTTTCTCCCCCTTAGGAGACCCCCTCTTTGCAGTCTTCCCCAGAACTCCCCATTGAGGAAGTACCTCGCAAGGCTTTATGCAATAGGAAGCACATGGACTCCATTGAGGAGTCTTTCACTGAAGATACGGACTTTGATAATGGGGAAGGGTCCCCACAGTCACCGTCTGAGGAGGTGTCCTTTTGTGACATCCTCAAGATCCTAAGACAGAGGGGTGACTGGAAGTCCTCCAATCCTTCCTCAGAGGAATCCGGATTCCTGCAGGCCTTTCGTGCCAGGCCCCCTACCTCCTGGGTTACCCCGCCGGCTGATGAGCTTGTCCAGCTCATCGTCCAGCGTGCATGGAAGGCTCCTGACACCCTGGAAGCTATACCATGGAGGCCTGACAAGATCTTATCTCCCCCAGCTGAGGATCCCCATTGGTCAAAATGTCTTCTAGTAGATGCCATGGTGGTGGTAGCTGCAACCAAGAAAGACTTGGCAGAAGAGAGCCAGACTGTCTGGCTGCCCAGCAAGGGATCCCTGGCGATAGACAGACTTGGAAAGCATGTGTTTGCTTCATAGACCTTCTCCATAAGGTCCTTGAACTATTTGGCACACTTTACCAGGCTCCAGAGGGATCTCATGAACCAGCTCTCTGAAACCTTGGCAGGAGCTGTTTCTTATGACGTCCGTGACAACATAGCTTCTCATATAGCGACCATAGAATCCATATCCAATTTTTCCATGCGTCTTATTTCACACACAACAGAAGGAGCAACTAGAGCAGCAGGAGCCAGTATAGTCACAAGATGACATGCCAGGATGCGCCTTTGTGACTTTGTGGACTCCTTTAAGGCTTCCTTTATGAACGTCCCCATCAATGCCACTTCTTTGTTTGACCCTAAAGTTAAAGACACGTTGGCAAGGTGCGAACAATATGGCAAGAACCAATCTGCCATTGGTTTCAGATACTCGACTTCTCAACGATTCTACTCCAGAGATAAGAGGAGTGGGAAGATGTGACACAAAAAATCTCAGGGCTCTTTCCATGATGCACATGCCGAGTTCTCCCCTAGAGGCAGAGGGGAAAACTCCACTGGAAGACACCCCTTTCAGGAGAGTAGGTCTGCGAAACCGGAGTTCCAGAGATTCTTTCTATGGCCAACTCTATCAGCGCTCCTGAAGCATTGCCCGACTGCTCACCTCTGGAAGCGGTCGTTTTTCCTTGTACCCCACATTTCCCTGTACCCCACTGCCTGGCGAAACATAACCACCAACTCCTGGGTACAACGGATAATATCCAGAGGCTATTGCATCCCCTTTCATCTCTGTCCATTCCCATTCAGAGACTTACCCGACGTTCCACCCAGTCAAAGAGAAGCAGCAGCACATGAAATCCGAAAGCTGCTACAAAAAAGAGTCATCCAAACGGTCCTCCCAGACCAGATAGGATCCGGTTTTTACTCAAGGTTCTTTTTGGTGCCAAAAAAGACAGGGGACTGGAGACCAATTCTGGATATCAGCACAATAAAACTAATTTATAAAAGCAGAGAAATTCCAGATGGTCACACTTCAGTCTATCCTTCCTGTTCTGGAAGAAGACGATTGGATGTGCTCTGTAGATCTTCAAGATGCATATTACCATATAAAAATGGGCAAGCGCTCAAGAAGATACCTTTGCTTCCGCATAGGAGCCAGTTACTACCAATTTCGAGAATTGGCCTTTGGTCTCTACAGTCCCCCGAGTGTTTACGAAATGCATGGCAGTGGTCATCGCTCACCTGCGACTTCAAGGATTCCAGGCATTTACATATCTAGACGACTGGCTCCTCACCGCCCCCACCAAGTACCTACTGGAAGAAGCCCTAGACTACACTCTCTTCACAGCACAATGCCTGGGATTCACTCTAAACTGGGAGAAGTCCAACACGACCCCAGCACAGTCTTTAGAATTTATCGGGGTACTGTTGGACACGAGGAATTGCACAGCATCTCTTCTAGAGACAGACTTCAAAGAATAAGACAACAGGTTCAGCCACTGGTGTGTCACTACTAATCTTCCATTCGGTCCATACTCCAACTCTTGGGGTCAATGGCAGCCTCGATCACCATTGTTCCTCTGACCACATTCTACATGACACTTCTCCAGTGGTTGCTCCTCACTCAGTGGTACTCTCTACAACACCCTTTGTCTTTTCAGATAAGTGTAACTCAGAGATGCAAGCAAGATTTGCTCTGGTGGACGTATCGAAACCCCCAACAATGGTCTTGCCCCTTCAGCTCCCATCATCTGAAAGCCACGGTGACCACAGATGTCTCCCTGATGGGGTGGAAGGGCTGTGTCAAGGAAACTCGGTCCAAGGCACCTGGTCGGAGACAGAGGACCTTTTGCATATCAATGTCCTGGAACTGAGGGTGGTGCTACTAGCATTGCAAGCATTCCATTCCATCCTTCTGTCAGGGACTATTGCGATCCAATCAGACAACATGTCAGTGGTCTGGTAGATCAACAAGCAAGGGGGCACCAGATCTTATCTGTTATGCTGAAAAGCCTTGAGAATATGGCAATGGGTGATAGCTTCCAACCTCTTTCTAATTGCAACGCACATTCCTGGGAGCTCCAATGTGATAGTGGACAATTTGAGCAGATGCATTCTACAGCCTTACGAGTGGTCTCTCAAACTTGTGATAGCGGCAAAAATTTTCAACCTGTGGGGCCAGCCTTGCTGCGACCTATTCGCCTTCCCAACCAACTACAAGTGCAGCAACTATTTTGCCCTGATCCCCCCTCGGGGACAGTCACCGGGAGATGCTCTAGTCCACGCTTGGCCCTCGGGTCAACTTTATGCTTATCCTCCTCTCCCCCTCATCTCCCAGTTTCTGAAGAAAGCACGGCAGTTGAAAAGCAAAGTGATCCTCATTGTTCAATACTGGTCTCGACAAGTCTGGTTCCCCTTTCTCTTGCCTCACCTGCTAGATCGACCATGGATCCTCAATCCATCCCCAGTGTTGATCTCCTATCCGCAGGGCCTGACTCATCCCAATCTAAGAACCCTGAAGCTGACAGCTTGGTTTTTCCACTTCCAGTGGTTGCCAGGCAAGATAACCTCTTGTCCCCGGTGCGCAATATTATTATCGCGTCTCATAAATTGTCCACCACACTAATCTATCTTAGTAAATGGAAAAGGCTTTCTTTATGTGCAGTGAATAAACAATTAAACCCCTTGTCAGCCCCAGTTTTGGTGGTTCTGGATTACTTATCACATCTTTTCCACTCTGAGGTGTCTGCCTCTACTATTCGTGTTTATTTAGCTGCCATTTCTAATTTCCGCATTGGTTTTCAGGATTCTTCACTCATGTCACATAGACTCTGTAAAACTTTCTTGAAGGGGGTTCTTCACCTAAAATCTCCCTTTAGAGAACCAGTACAACCTTGGGATTTGGCCTTGGTCCTACAAAACCTAACAGCTCCCCCCTTTGAACCTGCATCTTCATGTGATTTAAAGTACCTCTCTTGGAAAACTTTGTTTCTGGTTGCAATCACATCGGCCAGATGTTTTGTCAGAACTTCAAGCCTTATGGATCAAATGTCCCTACCTTATATTCCATAAGGATAGCGTATCACTGAGAACTAATTCTTCCTTTTTACCGAAAGTGGTGTCAGAGCGGTCTATCAACCAGCCTATTGACCTTCCAGTATTCTTTCTTAATCATTTTAACAAGGGAGAGTATTGCCTGCACTCCCTGGATGTTCATAGGCAAATATGATTCTATCTGGACAGAACAAAATCTACCTGTAAATCAGACCAACTATTTCTGGCCTTTTCTGGACCAAGACTAGGTCATCCTGTCTCAAAAGTTACATTGGCATAATGGTTGAGAAATTGCATTACCTTTATCTACAACAAGAACAATATCACCTTGCCTCACAGACTGAAAGCACATTCTACAAGTTCTATGGCAACTTCAGCAGCTTTCCATGCTAGGGCTTTCCTCAATGATATTTGCTCAGCTGCAACTTGGGCCAAACCTCATACTTTTATCCTTCATTACAAATTGGATTTGGCCTCCAAAGGTAAAGCTTCTTTTGGCTCCATGGTGCTCAGGAATGTCCTTCCATGAGGGCCACAGGTAGCTGAGGAATCTGTCCCATCAGTAAGGAATGAACAAAGATTAACAACATCAGATAAAGAAGTTATGTCTTACCATAATGTTCCATCTGTGTTGTTGATCTTCATTCATTCAGTACTCCCCACCCTCCGTCCCCCTCCGGAGGTTCCTGGTTGATCTCATATACTCCTTTATTGTAGGTCTGTTATGACCAGAGGTAGCCTCTACTTTTGTCTATCAACTTGCAAACTCGATCTGAGGTAACAGGGAGCAGAGCATTCTGTGTAGGATCTTGGCTCGAGAGTTTTTGGCTGACGCGAGCTTGACATAAGGCCGGCTTGTTTCCGAGGACAGAACTGATAACCCATCAGTACTGAATGAACGAAGATCAACAACACAGATGGAACGTTATGGTAAGACATAATTTCTTTTTCTTTTCCTATAAGATGACATTCCAACCATATTCTGGCAAACAGCTAAAAAAAGAGATGACCAGTGGGAAATAACTGCCAGCCATGCCAGGTGAAGTAGGGCAGTGGATGTATGACTTGTGCTAGCACAGCTAGCTGGAATTATGTAAATTATATGTCATTTTTATATCAAACTGATTTGTACAGATGCTTGTGCTGAAAATGTATTTGTGAGGTTTGCTTGTGTTAAATTGTATCAACAGTGCACCCTGCTGGAATGCAAAGAAATGTATGTGTATTATTGTAACTGAATTAAATGTATATGTTTTAATAGAGGACACTGGGACAGCAAAGAATAACTTTAAGAAAAATAAGGAAAATGTAAATGAACTGTTAAACCATTAAAAGGGTACCCCACAGTGCTGAATAAGACCAGATTCGTTAGGTCTGGAAGAAGCCTTTGTTCATTGGCTCAGTAAAAAGAGGGGAAGTCCCAGGCACTGCCATAAACATTTAGATGTGTATTGTAGTCATCTATGCTACATTCCTGTCTCAGCTTCAAAGGGCGTTACTGTGAGAACCTAGAGTCAGGTGACCAATTGAGGTTATTCTGCAAACCATCTTGAACAGTATATTTTACAGGGAGTAATCTCTGAGGACAGAGTATTCTGTTTGGGAGCCTGACTAGAAAGACTGCTCACATATTTTATCTTGCCTTGCCCAAGTAAGTTATTAGGGAAAAATAATTACTTTAGATTCAGTCAGGAAAATATAGTGAAGCTTAGTTTAGATGTTATTTTTCTTTATTTGTCTGAGCTTGTTCATCAGTGTTGTTTTCAATATTCCCTGTGATTTGAACTCTGTGGTTTACTATGAATAGATATTCAATATTTTCATACCCTTTTATGATTTATTATTAAATATTTTAAAACTTTTACTGTGGCTGGTCCTTATAGAAAGTATTTAACCTTTGAGAGTGCTTATATTTATTTGGTGACACTGTGTGGGCCACTGCAGAAGGCCTAGATATCTTGGTCAGCTACACCATTTGTACTAGTATTAATATTGCACAGTAAAATTGGACACCCGTTGTTAAGGGCCTTACAGTAGCTGATTGTGGAGTGTCTGATGGCAGTGATAACTACCTTTATACTCTGAGCAGAAGGAAGCACAGCAGATAAATCTGGACCAGCCTTTCCCAGGTGTGTGTGTGTGTGTGTGTGTGTGTGTGTGTGTGTGTGTGTGTGTGTCAGCTGCTTGGGGCAGGGACACAAAGCACTGGGTTTACAGAGAGGGTGCTGGAAGACATGGCTTGGACACTCAAGCTGAGGACCTAACCCTACAGCTGTACCAGTGGGTAGTCTTACTGTGGACCTGGAGGGAGACAGATATAGAAAAAGCCAGACCCCTGGCTGAGTGTGTTCCCTGTGGGCTCTTAAGGGAAATCGTGCTTGATGGAGAGAGGTCTGCATCTGGAAGTATTGAGTGCATCATTTGTATTCCAAGTACACATCCCTCTCCAGTGTCAGTGGTGAGGATTCAGGCTCCTTGATTACTGGCCCAGCATAGAGACATCACTTATTGGTTGGCAGTGGTGGGACCATCATAAATCACATATTGGTTGGCAGTGGTGGGACCTTCACTCATCACAAGATCAGTAAGAAACAGGAGTCCTTTCAGTAAAATGGACAGACCAACAGTATGGAATGATTAAGAAAACATTATCACCCCTCCCCCTCTGCCAATATCTTCACAAATTGGTCCTAGAAACTTGTTCTCAATGTCCTGCTTTGGCAAAAGATTGTCTCAGATTCTTTGGTGTTAAAAATGGTGAAAGATTTACAGATGGCATCAGATGCAAAAACTTCCTTTCAGGGGTATTCCTCCCTACACTCTGACCCCAAAAGAGTATTTTCCTCAGGTTCTTCGGTATGACCCTGTTTCCGAGGTTATCCTTCTTGGTTTCAGGTTCCCATCCCTCTTCAGGTGGGCCAGCTTGCCAAACAATGGAGAGGGCCTTTGCCTCTGTAGGCTAACAATTGGCGTCAGAATACCAGATATTTCCTCCCTCTGAACTGCAGCTGACACAGGCCACCACATCAGGACATCGAGCACAGGAGCCTCAAGATACCCTAACGCAAGGTGCCCTCTCTTCGGAGTCCTCATCAGAAGCCCCGCTGAAGAGGTACCATGTAAGAGATTGTGCAAGAGGAAGCACGTGGACTCCCCCGAGAAGCCCCTCACCAAAGATACGGACTACGATGAAGGGGTTGGAGTCCCCAAGGTCACCCCTGAGGATGTCTCCTTTGGTGACATACTGGAAATTTTAAAGCAGTGGTGAGACTGGAAACCCACCAACCCTTCCTCTGAGGAATCTGTATTCTTGCAGGCTTTTCGTGCTCAACCCTCTTCTTCTGGGGTGACCCCACCTGCAGACAAATTAGTCCAGCTCATTGTGCAGTGTGCATGGAAGAGTCCTGATGCTGTTGAACCACTCCCTCGGAGAGCAGACAAAATGTTGTCCCTGCCTGAAGGAAGCCCACACTGGTCCAAAGGCCTACTGGTAGACACTATGCTGGTGACATCGGCCACTAGGAAAGAGCTCACCGAGGAGAGCCAGATTGTCCACCCCCCAAACAGGGAGTCTCGGATGGTGGACAAGTTAGGGAAGTGAGTGTTTGCCTCATCAACCTTTGCCATTCGGTCCTTGAATTACTTGGCACACTTTACTAGGCTTCTGAGAGACCTAATCTCAGAGCTCTCCAGAACCTTAGCAGGAGCAGTTTCTGATGAGGTATGTGACAAAGTTGCCTCACAGCTTGCGACCCTGGAATCTATATCCAACTCATCCATGCAGTTAATATCTCACGCTACTGAAGGGGTGGCTAGAGCTGCAGGTTCAGACATTGTCGTGAGACGTCATGCCTGGATGCACCTTTGCAACTTTGTGGACCCTTTTAAGTCTTCCTGTCCTAATGCTCCAGAGTAAGTGTCTTCCCTTTTTGGCCCCAAAGTCAAAGACACACTAGCCAGGTGTAAGAAAGACGTTAAGACTGTGTCTGCCATGGGCATATGTTTTTCCACCCCTCAACGATCCTATTCTAGGAATCAGAGGAGTGGAAAGATGTTGCATAAGAAATCCCTGGGTCCTTTCCGTGACACACATGCTGAGTTTACTCCCTGGGGCAGAAGGGGTATCTCATCTGGAAGATGCCCCTACAGAGGCAGAGGGGGTCCATGTAACCAGCGATCCAGGGATTCTTTCTCTGGTCAGCCCTATCAGTGCTCCTGAAGAGCAGCCCAACTGCTTTCCTCTGGAAGCAGTCGGGGGACGTTTCTCTCTGCACCACCCTGCCTGGCAGACAATAACCACAGATTCTTGGGTGCAGAATGTAATAGCCAGGCTTTATCACATACCCTTCAATGTTTGTCCAAAGCCATTAAGGCACATTCTCGAAGTTTCACCCAGTCAAAGGGAAGCAGCAGCTCAAGATATACGAAAGCTGTCTCAAAAGAGAGCCATCCAAGCAGTCCCACCAGAACAAATAGGATCCGGATTTTACTCACAGTTCTTTTTATTGCCAAAAAAGACAGGGGACTGGAGACCAATTTTGGATCTCAGCATTCTGAACAAATTTGTCAACCAAACAAAATTCCGGATGATCATGGTTCAGTGTATCCTACCCTTCCTGGAGAAAGACGATTGGATGTACTCAACAGATCTTCAAGATGCGTATTACCACATAAAAATGGACAAACGCTCCAGAATATTTCTTCGCTTCCAGCTGGGAGCCAATCATTACCAGTTCCAGGCGCTGCCCTTTGGACTCTTTACAGCATCCAGTGTTCACCAAATGCATGGCAGTGGTAACAGCTCACTTGAGGCTGCAAAGATTCCAAGTGTTTCCTTACTTAGACGATTGGCTCCTTACTGCCCCCACCAAGCATTTACTGGTTACAGCCTTAAACTACACTCTAGAACTAGCAAAATACCTAGGAATCTCTATAAACAGGGAGAAATGCAAGTTGACTCCTTCTCAAACCTTGGAATTGATAGGAGCAACTTTCGATACCCAATCTTGCCTAGTCTCCCTGCCAGATCACATTAGAAAGACTGAGGTCCCAACTCCAGGTGATACTCTCACAAGACAAGGCTCCAGCTCGGACTGTCCTTTAACTTTTAAGATCAATGGCAGCAGCAATTACAATAGTTCTACTAGCAAGGCTACACATGAAACTTCTTCAGTGGCTGCTGCTAACACAGTGGTCCTCTTCGCACCATCCTATGTCCTTTCAGATCCGTATAACAAAGCGATGCAAACAAGATTTAACTTGGTGGATGAAGCCAAAAAAAAGGCCTATGGAGTCTCCCTTTCTCCCCATCTCAGCCCAAGGCCACAGTGACTACGGACGCTTCCCTGATAGGGTGGGGGGGGGGCATTTTCAGGGAAAGACGGTCCAAAGCACTTAGTCAACCATGGAGGTCAACCTGCATATCAATGATTTAGAACTGAGGGCAGTGCTTCTGGTATTGCAAGCATTCCAATCTGTCCTCCCGTCAGGGAAAATTGCTATTCAGTCCGACAACATGTCAGCAGTCTGGTACATCAACAAACAAGGGAGGGACCAAGTCCTACCTGTTGTGTCAAGAGGCCATGAGAATTTGGCAATAGGTGATAGCTTCTCACCGCTGTCTGATAGCAATGCACATTCCCGGGAATTCCAACGTGATTGCAGACAAACTGAGCGGATGTATTCTCCTGCCTCATAAGTGGTCCCTCAATCCAACCATAGAGGCGAAGATCTTCAGCCTCTGGGGCCAGCCTTGTTGCGACATATTCGCCTATCCGGCAAATCACAAATACAGCAGCTACTTTGCCCTAATTCCCCCACAGGGGGAGTCTCCGAGGGACGCTCTAAAACACGATTGGCCCATGGGACTTCTGGATGCTTTCCCTCCCCTTCCCCTGATCCCACAATTTCTAATGAAGGCCCTTTGACTGAGAAGCAGAGTAATCCTCATTGCACCCTACTGGCCCAGACAAATCTAGTTTAACCATGGATTGGATGTTGATTCACCCAAACATATCCAATCTCAAGATGACAGCTTGGTTTCTCCACTTCCAGTAATTGCCAGACAGAATAACCTTACCTCCCTGGTATGTAACATTTTTTCTGGCTTCACATAAACCATCCCCTCGGAAAATCTATCTTAGCAAATGGAAGAGATTCCTTATTTGGTCCCAACAGAGAGAACTAGACCCTTGCTCAGCTTCTGTTAGTGTGGTTTTGGATTATTTCTCAGGTCTTCTTCATTCAGGAGCAGCAGCCTCCACCATTAGAGTACATTTGGCTGCTATCTGAAACCTCCATAATGGATTCCAATACTCATCCCTAATCTCCCATCGTCTCTGTAAAACCTTCCTGAAAGGGGTCTCACATATCATCCCTCCCTTCAAAGAACCGATCAAACCTTGAAGTTTAACACTAGTACTGCAATCCCTGACTCAATCATCTTTCAAATCTGCTGCCACTTGCAATATGAAGTTCTTATCCTGGAAATCTCTATTTTTAGTAGCCATCACCTCAACAAGATGCATATCCGAACTTCAGGTCTTTTGCATAAAGCACCCTTATATGGTCTTTCATAAGGACAGAGTATCACTCCGGACTAACCCTTCCTTCCTTCCTGCCTAAAATTATTTCAGGATTGACAATTAACCAAACCATTCACCTACCATACTTTTTTCCAAACTACTCAAACAAAGGAGAATATTGCCTTCATTTGCTGGATGTACATAGACATAGACAATAACGTTTTTATCTGGACAGAGCTAAATCAGTAGGTAAATCAGACCAGTTGTTTGTTTCCTATTCAGGTCCTAAATTGGGAAACTCTGTTTCTAAAGTGACCTTATCTAAGTGGTTGAGAAATTGCATATGTTTTGTCTACCGACATAATCAAATTCCTCTAACGGGCAAAGTCAAAGCACACTCCATCAGATCAGTGGCGACCTCTGTAGCCTTTCACTCAAGGGCTTCAATGGATGATATCTGTGCAGCTGCAACTTGGGCTACCCCTCATACCTTAATCACTCATTACAAATTCGATTTGGTCTCCAGGGGGAGAGCATCCTTTGGTTCAATGGTACTCAGGAACATCCTTCCATAAGGGCCTCTCAGGGCATAAAGTAACTAGGGACTCTGTCCCATCATTAAGGAATTAATGAAGATTACCAGCATTAGATAAAGAAGTTATGTTCTTACCATAACGTTCCATCTGTGTTGTACATCTTCATTCATGCATTACATCCCACCCTCCTTCCCCCTCCAGGGGGCTCCTGGAGGTCTGGATTTGTTCCAAATCCCGCATTAGGGGACCTGTTCAGAAAAACTCTCTGCTTTCTTTATCATGGGCAAACTCGATCTGAGGTAACAGGGAGAGGGGCACTGTGGGTAAAGCTTAGCTCAAGTGTTTTTTTGGCTGGTGCGAGCTTGTTATAAGGCTGGTTTGGTTCCGAGGAAGTAACTGACACCCATCAGTAATGAATGAATGAATGAAGATGAGCAATACAGATGGAACTTTATGGTAAGAACATAACTTCTTTTTAAATAAACACTTTAGTCTCTTGATAGTTGACAACGCCAACAAGCACACGACCAGAGATATCACCAGGAACCGGATAGTTTATAGAAAACGCTGCTTTAATTTAACTTCACAAATAAAATGTGCACGAAGAATGATTTAAAATCACAATACAGTCAAGCGCTTTCGCCCGGGCTCTCCCAGGCTTTATCAAGACAGTGTTATACTCAATGTGCATTCAATTTATACTTTTGCCACTCCAATAGCCAATTATACAATTAATTATTTAGTGTAGTCTCATTAATATATAGTTCTCTTTTGTTTAAAGATATATACTTGATGTTAACAACAGTTGCAAAAACAGAACATGGAAAATAAATCAGTAGCAGCAAAAACATCCTATAAAAAACTTCTTAGATGTTTTCTACCATCATTGCTTTTTATATTTTTTATATATATTTTTTAAAATAGCATTTCATATCATTGTATTATAATTGTGTTATAAGGGTCCCACTATATCTAATTAAAAACTATTTCTAAAAATCTTATTAAAATCCCATTATGTTAAAGATGCAATGAATCTTGATAGTTGAAAGTACAGATGTGAAGCTGTTAAATCTCGCCGTTTATTCTCACTGATGGGTTTGGAGTTGATCCTTGCCTCCGACACGGCCGATAGCAAAGCTCAAGGTGTGTCAGTAGCTCGAGACCAAGCGCCTTATCCCACAATGTACTGCTGGAATTACCTCAGATATAGTTTGCCGCGGCAAGAGAGATCTCAGTGATCCATCTAGCTCGGACCATTTGTGAGAAAAAAACAGCAAGTTTTGATAAAAAAAAACTTTCTTTTTGTCTTAGATATTTTCATATAGATAGTTGTGTGTTAGTGTTTAAAATTTTAATAATAGAATCTATAGTTTCGGATAGTTAGTGCCCTGTTGGCTTAGTTGTTTTATGTGGGTCTTTTAGCCCTATTTAGAGTTATTAATCTCTTTTCTAATAGTCAGGGTTTTTCTTTGTGGGCCTCTTTAGCCCTGTATTTGTAAAATATAGATGTTAAGTTGTCCATCTCGCCTTCATTCTTGCTGGGTGGGTTCGGAGCCGATCCTCGGCTCCGACTCGGCCAATACTAAAGCTCGAGAGCTAATTCCACCGGCTCGAGGCTCCCCTATATCCCACAATGCTAGGCGGTAACTACTCAGATCTCGTTTGCCGCTATAGCTGACGAGGTGCTTTTCTACCGGCTCAGGCAGGTGAGTGAGAGTTTTTACCGTAATAGGTATTTTTTAACCCCCTATTGTTTCATACCATAACCTTTTTAGTTTAATTAATATTTAGATAAATCGACCCCTGTTTTTCGGGTCTATATTCCCTTCCTTTTCTTCCCTTAACTTGTAGGCCTTCGGCCCTCCTTGCCCCAGTCCTTTAGTGTGACTAAATTAGTAGTTTTTGTTAAGGGCTTGTATGTGTGTTTGTGGCTTTGTGTTAGCCTTAATAATTTAATAATTTTCTTCAGTAGAGGGTGTGTCTGTAGTGTGTTTGTGTTGTTGTCAGGCACTCCTTTCACTATGTCAAAAGACGCTAAGGTCTCAGGCTTCAAGAAGTGTGACTCGTGATGTCAGAAAATGTCTCTGACAGACGGTTACACTTCTTGTGTGTATTGCCTGGGACCTTTGCACCTGCAGGACTCTTGTGCTGTTTGTCATGGGTTTAGCCCTAGAGTCCTGCAGGAACGCAAGAATAAATTAATCTTGCGGGGCTTATTAAAGCCTGAAGGCCCCCCGACTCAGTCTGTGTCGGGGAAGCCTTCTAAAACTTCCAAACAGTCGGCTCCATTTTCTGAGTCGACTGCTGGAAAGGTTAAGTCGGCCGACATCGGCCCCCGGAGCCGATGTTTCCAAGTCTCATACTGTTACCTCGCCGCTGGAGCCGAGGCTGATAAACTCTGGCTCCAATACTCTTATCGGAGCCACAGTCTAGGAAGAGATCTAGATCCTCTATTGGCTCCGCATTCGGTGCCAGGATCCCTCTTCTTTCTGAACGGAGCCATAAAACCCATTCCTCACGGTCTTCCAGGTTATCTTACCCCCATTTGCAAAGGGTAGGGGGTAGACTTCTCAAGTCCGAGGCACTGGCCCAAATGCTGCATAGCCCGACTCAGCAGTCAGTGGCTATTTCCGTTCCCCAATACATGTCTCCTCCGACTCCTTTGAGTTCGGAGCCAGGGCTTGTCGGTGCCATGACTGTCGATGCGTCGGATCCGATACCTTCCCTTTCGGCTCCGTCGTCTGCTCCGATCTCCTCCTTGGAGGGATCTCGCACCGAGCTTCCCTCGCTCTGCTCCGGTAGTGGCATCGACCCTTGTCCGACCCCGCTCTCCCTCTCGGGCTTCGCGCTGAGTTCGGCTCCGACATCGGCTCGGAGCCATCCCTGTCGGTGCCGGGGAGGTCCTTGTCTCTTCGAGCGGGGCCTCTGGCCTTGCCTGACAGGGGTGCCTTTGAGGTCATGCGGGCGTGCTAGAACCAGGTTCTGCCCCACAGTCGGCTCCTTCAGCCCCCATCTACAGTGCCTGCGATGATTTCTACTCACCCCTTGCCTTAGACCGTGAGAGCCAACTCCTCAAGTTTCCCCATTGGGAATTTCCTCCTCTTCCGAGGCCTCTCCTGACTCGGTAGGAGATCCCCTAGGAAGAGGCAGTGCAAGAGGAAGCACATTGACTCCTGAGTCTATCACCTCTGACACTGACTTAGAGGAATCTGAAGGTTCCCTCGATCCCTCTGAGGATGTCTCCTTTGCTGACATCCTTGAGATCCTTAAACAGAGGGGAACTGGCCAGCCCTTAACCCTTCGGAGGATGAGTCAGTGTATCTTGAGGCGTTTGGCTCTCGCCCTTCTACCTCCTGGGTGTCCCTCCCATTGACCCCCTTATGGAAGTGGTGGCAAGGAAGGCTTGGACGGCTCCTGATTCAGTGGAACCCACCCCGAGGAGACCATCTAAATTTATTACTGCCCCTAGAGATAAAGATTTTTTATCCAAAGGTGTCCCTGTTGATGCCATGGTGGTGGCTGCGGCCACTAAGAAGGAGTTAGCCGATCCTTCGGTTCCTGTCCATCCTCCTAATAAGGAATCTAGGACCATGGACAGGTACAGCAAGCGGATGTTCTCATCAGCGACCTTTTCATTTCGTTCGCTGAATTACTTATGCCACTTCACTCGTCTCCAGAGAGATTTACTCAAGGATATGGGTGAACTGATAAAGGATCCTACAGCTGAGGGGTTCAAAGACACAATGAACTCCCAGTTGGCAACCCTGAATTCCATCGTTAACTCCTCCATGCGGCTGGTCTCATATGCTGCAGATGGGGCGAGTAGAGCCGCAGGCACAGGTGTTGCCTTACGACCACGCCTGGATGCGGCTATGCAACTTTGCGGACCCTTTCAAGGCGTCCTTCACCAATTCTCCTTTGATGGATCATCCTTGTTTGGTCCACAGGTGAAGGATACATTGACCAGGTGCGAGGTAGAAGGTAAGACTCTCTCTGCCATAGGAGTCCGTTTTCTACCCTTCTAGACTCTATCCCAAAGGTCAGAGGGGAGGAAAGATGTGGTTCCAAACAATCCCAGGGAGTCTCATCTGACGACAAGGTCGATTCCCTCTAGAGGCAGAGGGGGAATAATAATAGACGCCCTAGAGGCAGAGGAGGTCCAAAACCAGGGTAGCAGAGAAATGTTCTCTGACAAACCCTTTCAGCATCCCTGAGGGGCTGCCCGGCTGTCCACCTTCGGAGGCAGTCGGGGGAAGGTTATCCCTGTACCCAAAAGCCTGGCTTTCCTTTACTCAAGACAAATGGGTACAGTTGATCATATCTGAGGGTTACAAAATTCCCTTTATTCACATCCCATCCCAACCCAAAAGATCCCGTCCAGACGTTCCACCCGGTCTAAGGGAACAAGCAGCATTAGAAATTTCAAAGCTGCTATCAAAAAGAGCTATCCAATCAGTCCCAGCAGACCAGCAAGGATCCGGAATCTACTCCAAATTCTTTTTGGTACCAAAAAAAACAGGGGACTGGAGACCCATACTTGATCTCAGCTACTTAAACAAGTATATCAGGAAAACAAAATTCTGGATGGTCACGCTTCAGTCCATTCTACCCTTCTTGGGTCAGGACAATTGGATGTGCTCGATAGGTCTTCAGGATGCGTACTACCACATCAAGATGAACAGACGCTCCAGGAGATATCTCCGCTTCAGGCTGGGAGCCAGTCACTACCAGTTCAGGGCCCTGCCCTTTGATCTCACTACAGCCCCCCGTGTGTTTACCAAATGCATGGCAGTGGTCGCGGCTCACTTGAGACGTCAAGGATTCCAGGTGTTTCCATATTTAGATGACTGGCTCCTTACCGCCACCACCAGACATCAGCTTCTTCTATCCAGGGACTTCACCATCCAATCTTGCCAAGCTCTAGGCATTTCGATAAATTTCGAAAAATCTGCCTTGTCACCTTGTCAATCTATTACCTTTATAGGCCACCTTAAACACACTCAATCTTTCAGCCAGACTCACAGAGCAGAGAGTGTCAGATATTCAAAGACAAGTTTACCTTCTCTTACAATGCAACAAAGTCAAAGCCAGATTAGTTTTGAAGGTGTTAGGACTCATGGCAGCAGCTATTCCCCTTCTCCCCTTGGCTCGCTTTCACATGAGGATCCTCCAATGGATGCTGTTTACTCAATGGTCCTTTCAACAGCTCCCGATGTCCCATACCATTTTGATAACTCAATCATGCAAGAATCAACTGTCTTGGTGGATCACATCACCTCAACTTCTCCGAGGAAGACCCTTCACTCCCCCCCCCCCCCCAGTCGCCACGTTGACAACAGACGCCTCCCTGATCGGGTGGGGGGGCATTATCAGGGCAGGACAGTCCAAGGCACGTGGCAACCTTTCGAGTGCCCCTTGCACATAAATGTCTTAGAGATGAGAGCAGTGCTTTTAGCATTGCAAGCCCTTCACGACTCTCTTCCAACTGGGACTATTGCAATTCAAACAGACAACATGTCCGTAGTGTGGTACATCAACAAACAAGGCGGAACCAGATCATACCCTTTATGTCGAGAGGCACTCAGACTTTGGCAATGGCCGATCTCTTCTCAGTGTTTTCTGATAGCAACGCACATTCCCGGGAAATCCAACGTTATTGCAGACAAATTGAGCAGGGCAATTCTCATGCCCCACGAGTGGTCTCTAAAGAAATCAGTTCTAGAAGAAGTATTCCTAAGATGGGGCCAGCCTTGCTGCGATCTTTTTGCTACTCCCCAAAACAGCAAGTGTCACGACTTCTTCACTCTCTTCCCGTTACCAGGCCATCCCACCAGAGACGCTCTAGTTCACGATTGGCCCCGGGGACTTCTGTATGCCTTTCCCCTTTCCACTGATATCTCAACTAATTCAGAAAGCCATCGCCTTGAGAGTGACAATGATCCTCATTGTCCCTTACTGGCCTCGACAGATATGGTTTCCATTTCTTCATCGTTACCATTTGGAGCAGCCTTGGCATCTGGACCCAGTACCAGATCTGATAACCCACCAGTCGGGTCAACTGCACCAATCTCTGCTTTCTCTAAACCTCGCAGCGTGGTTTCTCCGATTCCAACCTTAGCCAGGCTTCCCTCAATATCTCGCTCGGTCCGAGATATCTTGATAGCCTCTCATAAATCTTCTACCCAGAAGATTTATAGTAGCAAATGGAAACGCTTCTCCTTTTGGGCAACGTCAAAAAACATAGATCCCTTTACAGCACCTATCCAGTCTATTCTAGATTTTCTAGCAGAACTCTTTCATTTAAGATCATCTGCATCTACCATTAGAGTTCAATTGGCTGCCATATCTAATTTTCATGTTGGTGTTTCGGAGTCAAGCATCATGGCTCACAAACTCTGTAAAGCCTTTTAAGGTATTTCTTCTCAAACCTCCAATCAAAGATCCCCCGCCTCAATGGGATTTGAACTTGGTTCTGGCATCCTTAATCCCCCCCCCCCCTTCGAACCGCAGCTTCATGTTCTCTGAAGTTGCTTTCTTGGAAGACACTTTTTCTAGTAGCTATAACTTCAGCGAGAAGGGTATCTGAACTCCATGCTCTGTGCAGTCGTCCTCCATACTTAGTGTTTCACAAAGATAGGGTATCCCTCCGTACTAATCCATCCTTTTTGCCCAAAGTTTCCTCTCAAGTAAACCTAAACCAAATTATTGATCTCCCGTCTTTTTCCTAACTATTCAAACAGGTCGGAACAAAAGCTACATTTTTGGATGTTCATCGCCAACTTAGATATTACTTAGATAGGACTAAACAATTCAGGAAATCTAATCAATTGTTTCTGTCATATGCGGGAAGGAAAATTGGGCCTTCCTGTTACTAAAGTATCCCTCTCTAGATGGCTCACCTCTACAATTACCTTCATCTATGAGATAAGACATCAAAAACTACCCTCAAGACCTAGAGCTCATTCAACTAGGGCATTAGCTACATCCGTAGCTTTTCAGGATAGGCTGCCAATAGATTCCATTTGTGCAGCAGCCACCTGGGCTTCTCCTCATACATTCATTTCACATTACAAATTGGACATAGTTTCCAGAAGCCGTGCCAGTGTTGGTTCCACTGCTGTTCTCAAGAGTCTGTTCCGATAGGCCACCCGGGATAAGGTGCTAGGGACGCGGTCCCATCCATTAAGAATGAAGGCGAGATGGACAACTTAACATTAAGAAGTTATTTACCTACCATAACGTTCCATGTTAGTTGTCTTCTTCTCACCTTCTTTCTTGCGTCCCACCCTCCTTCCCCCAAGCCTGGACAGACCGACAGGAATTCAGTTTGTGCTCTTCCTCTGGAAGTCGTCATTCCCACACGTTCTTCCACCTCTTTTTCTCCTTTTTTAGGTCTGCGATACCGTTCACGCAGGTTGTTTTGAGGTGGCTTTCCCTACTCCATTCTATGGAGACTAGGGTTGCTTGGTATAGCTATCAAATGAGATCTGAGTAGTTACCGCTTAGCATTGTGGGATATAGGGGAGCCTCGAGCCGGTGGAATTAGCTCTCGAGCTTTAGTATTAGCCGAGTCGGAGCCGAGGATCGGCTCTGAACCCATCCAGCAAGAAAGAAGGCGAGAAGAAGACAACTAACATGGAACGTTATGGTAGGTACATAACTTCTTATTAATTGTTACAGATAGTGCCCGGGTTGGGCTTAGTTGCTTTATGGGTCTTTACAAGGAAAGTAAGGACTTTACTGTATTAGTTTTTTGCAGTATACTGGTTTGTTTTACCTTTACTATGTCGGATGACAAGGAAAAGTCCCATCCTAAATCAGGATTCAAGAAATGCCCAGAGTGTGGGCAGAAGATGTCCATCACTGACGGACACATTCAGTGTATCTACTGTCTGGGGGCTAAACACCTCCAAGACACTTGCAGCATTTGCCATTCTTTTTCTTCAAGAGTCCTCTTGGAGAGAAGGAGGAATCTAATAGACAGGGGATTACTGCAGCATTCCTTTTCTGAGGTGTTGAGTAGCCATGAAGGTACTAGCACATCCTCCAAATCCACAAAATATTCAGACCCCAAAGTGGCAAAAAAGGCAAAAACTTCAGAGGGAGGGTCATCGGTTCCACAGACCTCAGAACCGAGTGTACCTTTGATTCGGAGCCATCCCTGAGTATTGGAGCCGGTCTCTGAGGTTCCCTCTTCTCCTCTGCTCCAGTCAGCACCTTCGGTGCATTCATCTAAGTCCTCAGTCAGCCTTTCAGATTTGGACATGGATTAGCTAGTGCAGAAGCTTTTACAGGCACCAGGACTTGCCAAATTGTTGTCGGCCCCGACCAGCTCGTCGGTGACGAAGACCATGCAACCGGATTTGTCTACTCCTCCTCCAAGCCATACTGGATTCTCGGAGCCGAAGGAGACTGAACCGATGATTGTCGAACCCTTGGAGCTGATACACGGTGTTATCGGCTCCATTTACTCAGATGTCCTCGGCGCCGACCGAGGAGTCTAGGAGCCGACACTCTCCCATCGGGTCCGGGGAGGATAGTCAGACTGATTTGTCGGTGCCGACTCTTCCTCTTGTGGCTTTGGCTCGGATGAGCTTGGCTCCTACCTCGGGCTCAGAGCCCATGGTTTCAGTGTGGGAGGATTGGACGGTATTTTCAGGTCCATCTACTCCTTCTCATCGGAGTCATGGTGCCTTCGATGCTATGAGGAGAGTTTTGTCTCCAACGACAACGTCAGCATCGGTTCAGCCTACCCTCTCTCCTCAAGCTCCTGTGTCTGCTTCGTCGTCTACTGGTCCCCCTAAGCATAGAGACCCTGAGCCTCAAGTACCCCACAGGGCATCCCCTGCTCTTTTGAGACCTCCCCAGATTCCCCCACTGAGGAGGAGCCTAGGAAGAGACTGTGCAAGAGGAGGCACTTAGACTCCCCAAAGCAATCATAGAGGTCCACAGATTGCTAGAAAAAAAGAGTCATCCAACCAGTCCCAGTAGACCAAGTTGGATTCGGAACTTTCTCAAGATTCTTTTTGGTACCAAAGAAAACAGGGGACTGGAGACCTATCTTGGACCTCAGCAGACTCAACCAGTTCGTAAAGAAAGAGAAGTTCCGAATGGTCACAGTTCAGTCCATTCTTCCCTTCCTTGGGAAAGGCGATTGGATGTGCTCTATAGATCTCAAGGACGCATACTATCACATAAAGATGAACAGATGCTCCAGAGATCACCGGCATTTCTGGCTGGGAGCCAATCATTACCAGTTTCGAGCCCTGCCCTTTGGTCTCACTACAGCCTCCAGAGTGTTCACCAAATGCATGGCAGTGGTCACAGCTCACCTGAGATGTCTAGGATTCCAGGTGTTTCCATACATAGACAATTGGCTCCTCACCGCTACCACCAGGCATCAATTGACTCAGGCAACACAATACACTCTGACACTCTGCCATCAGTTAGGCATTACAATCAACTTCGAAAAGTCTGCCTTATCGCCATCGCAGCATACCGTTTTTATAGGAGCAGAGTTAGATACCTCAATTACCACTCTACATCTTCCTATCAAAAGAGACTCACTTCTCCACCAACACGTCAGCTCACTAATGTCAAAGAACAAAGCTACAGCAGCAGAGGTCTTGAAGGTACTAGGTTTGATGGCGGCAGCAATCCTGGCTATACCACTTGCAAGGATGCATATGCGAATTCTTCAATGGCTCCTCTTTGCTCAGTGTTCTTACCAGAAACTGCCGATGCACCACATGATTCTCATCACGGATTCTTGCAGGAGAGACCTTCGGTGGTGGTTGACGTGTCTCATGTCACAATCGGAAGACCCTTTGCTCCCCCCCCCCCAGTAGCCACTGTAACCACGGACGCTTCCCTGATAGGGTGGAGGCAGGCATTTTCAGCGAAAGACTGCCCAAGGCACATGGACAGATCAAGAATCACATCTGCACATCAATGTTCTAGAGTTGAGAGCTGTACTTTTGGCATTGCAGTACTTTCAGGACTCTCTCCCTCTAGGAACTATTGCAATTCAGATGGACAACATGTCAGTAGTCTGGCACTTGAACAAGCAAGGCGGAACCAAGTCTTACCCCCTTTGTTGAGAAACTCTCAGGGTCTGGCAATGGGCTGTGTCGTCCCAGCATTTTCTGTTAGCAACGCACATCCCGGGGAAATCCAATGTGGTAGCGGACAAGCTAAGCTGGTCAATATTGCTTCCTCACAAGTGGTCTCTCAAATAACAGGTTGTGGAGTTGATTTTCTGCTAATGGGGCCAGCCTTGCTGCAACCTCTTTGCCAGCCACATCAATTCAAAATGCAGAAGCTACTTTGCCCTAATACCACCTCCCGGTCATCCCCCAAGAGATGCACTTTTACACGATTGGCCCCAGGGTCTCCTTTATGCATTCCCACCCTTCCCATTGATACCCAGATTTTTACAGAAAGAAAAATAGCTGGGAAGGACTGTTATCCTCATAGCCCCCTTCTGGCCTCGACAGATTTGGTTTCCATTTCTCCACCTTCATCTGTTGGAAGATCCATGGATCCTTGACCCAGTTCCGGACCTTCTGACACACCCGTCAGGGGACCCCCATCCTTCACTGCAGTCCCTGAAACTGACTGCTTGTCTAATCCACTTCCCCTAATTGCCAGGCTTCATTCAATTTCAGAAGATACAAGACAAATTCTCTTGTCTTCGCACAAACCATCTACCAGGAAATTATATGGCAGTAAATGGAAAAGGTTCTCAATTTGGGCCAACACGCAAAAAATTGACCCTTTCCGAGCCCCGCTATCGTCCATTTTAGAATTCTTGACAAAGATTTTTAAGGAAGGGGCAACAGCTGCTACAGTTTGAGTCCAGTTAGCTGCCATCTCAAATTTTCACCTTGGGTTTGGTGGCTCAAATGTTATGGGCCATAAATTATCTAAGACTTTTCTTAAAGGTGTTCTTCACACAAGACCTCCTATTAAAATTCCCTATTCACCCTGGAATTTAAACTTTATGCTGTCTCAAATTATTCTTCCCCCTTGTGAACCAGCATCTTCTTGTGATCTCAAATATTTATCCTGGAAAACTATTTTTCTAGTGGCCATTACTTCTGCCCGCAGAGTGTCAGAACTTCAAGCATTATCTATCAGGCCACCTTACATGATTTTCCATGCTGATAGAGTATCTCTCAGAACAAACCCCTCATTTTTACCTAAAGCCTGTTCTGAATCAAATATCACTCAAGTCATTGAGCTGCCAGTCTTTTTTCCCAGCCACTCTAACAAATTTGGAATACATGCTGCACAAACTTAATGTACACATACAGCTCAGATTTTATCTTGACAGAACTAAGGATATTAGAAAATCAGACCAACTTTTTGTATCCTTCTCAGAAGCCAAAAAAGGCAATCCAGTGGCTAAAACAACCTTATCTAAATGGTTATCAGATTGTATATCCTTTGTTTATGAGAATGCGAGCATGCCATTGACACACAAACCTAAGGCTCATTCTACCAGTGCCGTTTCTACGTCTTCTGCTTTTCAAGCTAAATTGCCCCTTGACAATATTTGCGCTGCAGCCACTTGGTCTAAGCCTCATACCTTTATCATGCATTACAAAGTAGATAAGGCTTCCAGGGACAGGTCTTCCTTTGGTTCCACGGTACTGAAGAACATACTTCCATGAGCCACCCAAGACTGAGGGTGCTAGGGATGCTACACATCAGTGAGAATAAACGGCGAGATTTAACAACTTCACATAAAGAAGTCTTGTACTTACCATAGCGTTCCATGTGAGTTGTTTATCTCACCTTTATTCTCACGTCCCTCCCTCCTTCCCCCTCCTGGCTGACTGTTGACTTAGAGGCTAGTACCATCCTGGTTATTCAATATTTCTTCTTCCCCTTCGGGAAGTGTTTCTTGGTAGAAATAAATAAAAGGGTATATATATTTATATATTGTTACTCGCAGCAAACAAGATCTGAGGTAACTCCAGCAGTGCATTGTGGGATAAGGGGCTTGGTCTCGAGCTACTGGCAAACCTTGAGCTTTGCTATCGGCCGTGTCGGAGCCGAGGATTGGCTCAGAACCCATCAGTGAGAATAAAGGCGAGATAAACAATTCACATGGAACGTTATGGTAAGTACATAACTTCTTTTTCTCTTTTACTAAAGTAGAAAAACACACATATATGAGGGACAGTACTCAGAAAGTCATGTCTCCCCGAACAAAGGATTAATCAGACATTATACAGAAAATCTTATCAGCGTAATAAATTTTGTCTATGAAACCACTATTAGTAGCCAATAGAAATATCACAAAACAGTACATTTCATCTGTCAGACCACTACTCTGTATCCAATAGGGAAAATGCCATGTTGGAAGAAAATACATTTCATATTTTTATCTACATTTTGTCCTAATATGAAATAAGTGTCTAGTCTGCTACATGCCAGCAAGGGAAGAAGGGCCTCAGGTTTCAGAAGTAGAAACTATTTCCCGGTACTTTTCCATGACTTCAGGATACCCTTACAGTCACATGCACTAACCTGCTAACATACACATGCATTACCCCTTTACAATCCCCCTTTTGATGCTGAGAAAGTATCACATCAGAAGCTACCTTTCATAGACCAAAGACGTATTCATATATTTTACCAAATCCTTCAAAAACTTTTTTTTCATTTTTCACAAAACCTTCATTAGAACACTTTGTAAGTGGCATATTTTCAGAATTATTAACATGTACATTTTGTAATGCAACAGAAGATCGAAATGCAATAAGTTTAGATATCAAAGCTTTACATAAAAGTAAAAGCAAAAATAAAGCCATTATAATAATGGCAACGAGCATGATAAACTTTAGAATATAACCACTCCATCCTGAGAATAAATTAGTGAGCCATGCCCACTGTGAGCTATCAGCCTGTTTGGTATTTGACAGCTCAGCCACTTTTTGGATAATTTCCAAATGACTACATATGTCGTGCTCATTATCAGGAATAAACGTATAACATTCCTCGTGCACGAGCGTAAACATACCCCTTTTCGATGGAAGCATGAAGTCAAGTGCCATTCTGTTCTGCAGCACTACAGCACACATAGCACTCACTCTGCAGTGATGAGATTCACTGAGTTGAAAGTGGCATTGCTGAGCACTTCTAACAACTTAGATAACTTTCATAGTTCCCATACTGCTTTTGGAGCTCCATAAACAGGAGATAAGCCCGCCCCGGAAGTAACAAGATCAACAAGGTCCATATGAGAAAGCCCTTTAAGAGCTGTTTTTTTTTCTAAATCATGATGTTTAATCCAAGAAGCATCAATTTTACCAATGGAATTTTTTACAGTCTAAGTCTCTTGGACATTCCGGATCTTTCTGCTGGGCAAATTAGTTTTATGTCAGATAGCTGGAACAACAAGTCTGATAAAACAACTACCATTGCAATTGTTTGTGAGCCATCTGTAGGCTGTTTCTCCACAATCAAAATAATAACCTTGTTCTAACGCATATACATATGGTCTTGAGTCCTCATTGTTTATTGTTGGGTGCCTAAGTGGGCTAAAACTATTCACAATTTCATAGCTAGGATCATCATCAGTCCCATTCTCTGAAGGCTCCCAACATATTGTCCATTTGGTTTCAATTCTACACGGCTTGATCATTAATGTAATAATACATTTACTACGTCTCACAGGTTGGGTACCATTGTGCTGCAAACAAAAACTCCTTTGAAATTATACTGCAATGGGAGGGCTATAGGTTTGATTCTTTTTTTTATCATTCCTCCTCTTTTTAGTAACACCTGTTGAGTCTCTGAAACATTAAAGAAAATACTCTGGATGGAATACCAATATGTACTGTTGGTATAGCAGCACATACCCAACAATTGCTCACATTTAATGTTACTGCATAAGTCTGCAGAAAAGCATCAAATGTATTAAATGATGGATGCCAATCTGCCACTGTCTGTTTATGCTTAAGTGCTATGAATCTACACTGTCTTATAAGAAGGCTGAACAGTACTTCAGTTTCTGCAGGGATCAAGAATGTAGCAAAAAACAAAAATAATGATCACAGTCATTAGGGCAGCGATCCTACAAGAAGAGTGGGCTGGGTGGGGTCGGAATGGATTCTTGCAGATGTCCAGACACAGATGAAGTTTGTGAGGAATAGTTTGTGGTTGTTGCTGCTCCTGGACACCAAATAAATTTGCCATTAGCTGTAGATGTTGTCTCTGACCAGTGAATGCCACTTGGTCACCTGACTTAAGGGAAATCTCCTCTTCCACTGGGTTTTCAACATTAGTCATCACAGCTTTCTTCCAACTCTCTGTTTTTTGGTCTGGTATGAGAAGAGATGGATTCATCAACCAACAAGGCCTCAGCAGGAAAATTGAATGGAATGGGTTGACTTCCCTCATTTGGGACTGCTTTCCGGATATGGGATACATGGATCCAGGTTGAAGACCCTTTGAGTCTAACTGCTATAGCCATAGTGAGGAGGACCAGGAAAGGTCCTTTGCAGTGGGGCCGAAGTGAATGTGTTCTGGAGAAGGAGTGAACATACACCCAATCACCTGGTTGGATATCATGGGTTGCCTCTGGATTGGGCTGGATTTGGGTGGAAAATACCTGAAAATGGTAGTGCTGCAGAACAGAAACAAGAGAATTGCAATAAGAGAACAACACATCATCAGTCAGTTGTAATTCTAAACTAGCTAGAAGGGATGTGGCTGGCATTCTCATGGGTCTTTCCATGAGGATTTCATGCGGGGAAAATTTTTGAGGTGCACTAACTGCACTTCGGATTGTAAAAAGCACCAGAGGCAGGGACACTGGCCATTTCAACCCTGTTTAGCTAATTTAGAACACAAGGCTCACCTGCATATCAATGTTCTGGAGATGAGAGCGGCGCTTCTGGTGTTGCAAGCACTTCAGGATCTTCTTCCTTTAGGGACAATTGCGATACAATCGGACAACGTGTCAGTTGTGTGGTATATCAACAAACAGGGCGGTACCAGATCTTACCCACTATGTCGAGAGGCCATGCGAGTTTGTGAATGAGTGATTTCTTCCTAGTGCTTTCTAGTGGCAAGGTACATTCCGGGGACAACCAACGTGATAGCCGACAAGCTAAGCCAGGCAATATTACTGCCTCACGAGTGGTCTTTGAAACAGGAAATAGTGGAACAGATTTTCCGGAGATGGGGACAGCCTCGCTGCGACCTTTTTGCCAGCCCAGTCAGTGCCAAGTGCAGCAGCTATTTTTCCCTCTTTCCCCCTCTGGGGGAAACACCTACAGACGCTCTGGTCCACGATTGGCCCACAGGACTTCTATATGCCTTTCCTCCATTCCCTCTTATCCCCAAAGTGATTCAGAAAGCCAATTGGCTGGGAAGCAAGTTGATCCTCATTGCTCCTTATTGGCCTCGTCAGGTCTGGTTCCCCTTCCTAGAGCTTCTTCTCCTGGACGATCCTTGGATTCTGGACCCAGTTCCAGATCTATTGACCCACATGTTGGGTTCGCTACATCCCGCTCTCCACACCCTCAAATTGACAGCATGGCTGCTCCAGTTCCATCTGTAGTCAGGCTTCATGATATTTCTTCATTAGTGTCACATATTCTCTTATCCTCGCATAAACCCTCAACCAGAAGGCTGTATGACAGTAAATGGAAAAGATTTTCTATTTGGGCACAGAAAATGAACATGGATCCTTACACCGCTCCCATCCCCATGATTCTGGAATTCCTTTTGGAGCTTTTTCAGCAGGGATCTGCCATGGCCACCATCAAAGTACAATTGGCGGCAATCTCTCATTTTTATTTAGGGTTTCCAAATGCCAACCTTATGTCTCATAAGCTATACAAAACTTTCTTGAGAGGAGCCACTTTACTGAGACCACCATTACAGGAACCTGTGGCTTCTTGGGATTTAAATTTTGTGTTGTCCAAATTGACATCCCCTCCCTTTGAACCTTCTCACTCATCCTCTTTACAATATTTGTCTTGGAAGACTGCGTTTTTAGTAGCTATTACGTCACCCAGATGTGTATCTGAGCTACAAGCCCTGTCTATTAAGCCACCTTATTTAATCTTTCATAAAGACAGGGTATCTTTACGTACTAATCCTTCATTTGTTCCCAAAGTTTACTCTACTGCCACCTTAAACCAGTCCATTGAGCTTCCAGTTTTCTTTCCCAATCACTGTAATGCAGCTGAATATTGTTTCCACCAACTGGATGTTCATAGACAGATACATTTTTATTTGCAAAGGACCAAAGAATTTCGGAAGTCAGTCCAGTTATTCATTTCTTTTTCTGACTCCAGATTGGGCTTACCAGTTTCTAAGGTGACATTGTCTAATTGAGTTGCATAGCCTTCATCGACAATTCGGAGGGCAGACCTTTACCCCACAGGCTCAAGGCTCACTCTACCAGGTCTCTGTCTACCTCTGCAGCCTTTCAAGACAGGGTACCACTTGATCATATCTGTGAGGCAGCTACGTGGGCTACCCCTCACACCTTTATTACTCATTATAATTTGGATTTGGCATCCAGGGGTAGAGCATCCTTTGGCTCCATGGTGCTCAGGAGTATTTTCCATTGAGCCACCCAAGAATAAGGTGCTAGGGATGCTGTCCCATATGTAAAAATGAAGGTGAGATTGGACTACGTAACATAAAGAAGTTATGTACTCACCATAACGTTCCATGTTGGTAGTCCATCTCACCCTTCATTTTTACCAACCTGCCCTCCTGCCTTCATCCTGGAAGATCTGGAGGTAATAATTTAATTCTCTTGGTTGGTGACCCTTTAGTATTGGTTTGTTGGTTAGGGTTTTTTTCTGTTTCTAGCGGGCAGCAAACAACATCTGGGGATTGCACTGGTGCACCATGGGATACCTGCTTAGCCATGAGCCAACCAAAAGTCTTTGTGCTTGAAAATCGTCTGAGTCGGAACCGAGGATTGGCTCCGAACCCATATGTAAAAATGAAGGGTGAGACGGACTACCAACATGGAATGTTATGGTGAGTACATAACTTCTTTTTTGTGTATTTTGATAGGTTTAGGCATAGAGAAAGTAGAAGTTATGTTTTCTCTGAGAATTTGATTGTTGTGTTTAACTTTTCAAGATGTCTGATAAGAAGGGTACATCTGGTTTCAAGCATTGTACTTCGTGTAATGGTGAACTTCTGAATAGTGACTCTCACTATTATTGTGTTTATTGCTTGGGGGTTTCCCATCTTTTGATGGAACCTCCCTGTGTAATTTGCCAAAGTTTCAGCCAGCACACACTGAATGAGCACAAGAATAAGTTAATCCTGAAGGGCCTACTTAAGACGCCCTTTTCAGAGGCCCTTTCTGCAATGGCGGTCTCAACCCCTCCTAGAAAGGATAAGAAAAGGCCACATTTGGTTTCCTCTTCACCCTTGGGTGACCAGGGTAAGTCTGTGAAACCTAAAGTGCAAAAATTTCTTTGGAGCATAGATCTGCCTCGCTGGCACCAAGTTCATCTGCTCCAGGTACTATGACTGTTACTATATTGGCGCCAGCTTCCGCTCCAACACTGCCTCCAGCACTGACTACAGACCTTGCCTCGCCTACTTCGACTTCAGCACTGGGTGCCGCTTCAGCACAGTGCAGGCCTTCAATGCCTAACTCTGCAATGACAATTGAAACTCCCATATCGGCTCCAAGTGCCCCTTCGGCACTGAGCTCTTTTATGGCCTCGACTAGACTGGATTTGACCTCACTGCTTCCTTTCTCCAAACTTGAGACATCAGTATCGGTAGATTCTACACCATGGACCTGATCCTCTCCGTCCATAGATCTGTTTCTAGGCCAAGTGCATGGCCTGTTCCTAGATCAACCTGACTCTCCATCGGGAGTATCCACTAGATCCACCAGGAGCCTTTCAGAACTTGATGTGGTGCGTCTTGTGGATCAGCTGCTGGCAGCCAGGGGATACCCATGCTTTCCAGGACCCATCCTTCTGCAGGACTTGGGGTGACTTCTCCATGGACTCCATCCTATTTTCCTCCTTTGACCATTCTGGTTCCAAAGCCTCCTGCTCCAACGTACTTTTTGGAACCCTCCACCTCGGCGCCTGTAGTGGACCTCACTGAGACTCCGGTACCATCTCTTTGGTCCTCGGTTCCTGCTGAACTAGTCCTTCCTCAACCCTGTGATTGGGCTGCAGGCTCTTCTGTTTGTGGCACGGTTCCGAGTGTTCCTATAGTTCCGTCCTCGGTGCTGGGAGCTTTGTCTGCACCGATCCTGCTTGAGGCTCCATCCTCAGGAGCGGGTTCGACAGAGCGGGGTGTGACCCTGGTTCCGAGGGTGTCCTTCTCAGCTCCAGGCTCCCATCCCTCTTTGGATGGACCTGCTTTCTGTGCGATGGAGAGGGAGTTTGCTTCTGGAAGCATTCCACCAATGTCGGAACTCCAGATTTCTTCCCCTGAGCTACAGCTGCCACAGGCCACCACCCCAGGACACTGGGCAAGGAAGCCACAGGAACCCCTGTACAGGGTACCCACTCTTCCGAGTCATTCTCAGAAGCTGCCACTGAGGAGCCCCTACAGAAGAGATCATGCAAGAGGAAGCAGATAGACTTGAGGGAAGAGTCTCTAACTAAGGACAAGGATTTTGATGATGGTGAGGAGTCCCCACGGTCAACCCCTGATGATGTATCTTTCAGAGACATCCTTGAAATGCTGAAACAGAGGGGTGACTGGAAGCCCACTAATCCTTCGTCTGACGAGTCCATGCTCGTGCAGGCTTTCCATGCCAGGCCTTCTACCTCTTGGGTGGCCCTGCCTGTAGACAAGCTAGTTCAGCTCATGGTGCAGCGCACCTGGAAGATCCCTGACTCTGTTGAAGCGATCCCTCCGAGACCCGACAAGATACTTTCCCCACCTGAGGAAAACCCACATTGGTCCAGAGGTTTACCGGTTGATGCTATGGCGGTGGCCACAAAAAAGGATCTAGCTGAAGAGAGCCCTACTGTCCACCCACCCAACAGACAGTCCCGAGCTGTGGACAGACTGGGAAAGCGAGTCTTTGCATCAGTGACCTTTGCCATACGGTCCTGAACTACTTGGCACATTTTACGAGGCTCCAAAGAGACTTGATCTCCGAACTCTCTGGAACACTCACAGGACAGGTGTCTGACGAGGTAAGGGACAAAGTTGCCTCACAGCTCGTAACCCTGGAATCGATCTCCAACTCATCCATGAGGTTGCTTTCACACACAACCGAAGGGGCGGCTAGAGCTGCAGGTTCAGGCATAGTTATGAGATGCCATGCCTGGATGTGCATTTGTGACCTCATGGATCCCTTCAAGTCTTCCTTTCTGAATGCTCCCATCGAAGTATCTTTCCTGTTTGGCTCCAAGGTAAAGGACACTCTAGCCAGGTGTGAGCAGGACGGTAAGACCCTGTCTGCCATGGGCCAACATTTTTCCAACCCACAACGTTCCTTTTCCAGGAACCAGAGGAGTGGGAAGATGTAGCACAAAAAATTTCAGGGTCCTTTCCGTGCCACACATAGTGATGATACCCCCAGGGGCAGAGGGGTTATTAATTCTGTAAGACACCCCTATTGAGGAAGGGGGGTTACGTAACTAAGGACCCAGAGACTCCTTCTCTGGGCAGCCTTACCAGCGCTCCTAAGAGAGGCCCAATTGCTTGCCTCTGGAAGCAGTCAGAGGTTGTTACTCTCTGTACCAAGCTGCCTTGCACTCCATTGCCACCGATCGTTTGGTGCAGAATATCATTACCAGAGGTTACACCATTCCCCTAATTAATTATCCAAAACTTCCAACGAAGCTCCCCGACATTCCACCCAGTCAGAGGGAAGTAGTAGCTTCAGAAATAGTAAAGCTGTATGAAAAAAGAGAGTCATCCAACTAGTCCCACCAGACCAATGTGGATCTGGATTTTACTCAAGATTCTTTTTGTGCCAAAAAAGACAGGGGACTGGAGACCCATTCTGGATCTCAGCAGTTTGAACAAGTCTGTTGCCCAAACCAAATGTCCAGATGGTCATGGTTCAGTCCATCCTTCCTTTTCTAAGGGAGGGCGATTGGATGTGCTTGATAGATCGCTGAGATGCGTATTACCACATCAAAATGGACAAACGCTCCAGGAGTCTACTTTGCTTCTGACTAGGAGTCAATCATTATCAGTTTGGTGCCCTGTTGTTCAACCTCTCTACAGCCCCCAAGAGTGTTCACAAAGCTTATGGCAGTGGTTACAGCTCACTTGAGACTGCAAGGATTCTGGGTGTTTCCATATTTGGACGATTGGCTCCTTACCTCCCCCACCAAGCATCTTCTGGTAACAGTCCTGCAATGCACCCTTTCTCTGGCAGAAATTTTGGGGATAACTGTGCAATGGGAAAAATCCAACCTTACTCCGGTCCAGCAGATAGAATTCATTGGAGCGGTCTTTGACACCCGATCATGCCTGGTGTTACTCGCAGCTCACAGACTCCAGAGACTGAGGCTTCAGCTCCGGGTGATACTCTGTCAAAACAAAGTCTTGGAGAGAGAGCTTCTTCAGGTCCTAAAATCCATGGCAGCTTCCATACAAATAGTACCTCTTGCGAAATTGCACATGCAAATTCTCCAATGGCTTCTTCTCTCTCAGTGGTTCCCAAACCATCACCCTCTATGTTTTCAGATAACCAACTCTTACAAGCAGGACTTCCTTTGGTGGATGAGGTCAGACACAGAACTTTGGAGCCTCCCTTTCCAGCCCCTTCAGCCCAAGGCCGTTGTGATCACAGATGCTTCCCTGATTGGGTGGGAGGGCCATTTACAGGGAAAGACAGTCCAGGGCACGTAGTCCACATTGGAGGCCAACCTGCATATCAACGTTCTAGAACTGAGAGTGGTGCTGTTAGCAGTGCAAGCATTCCAACCAGTTCTTCCTTCTGGAGAGATTGCAATTCAGCCAGACAATATGTCAATAGTCTGGTATATCAACAAGCAAGGAGGAACCAAGTTCTACCCCCTGTTTCGAGAGGCCATGAGAATTTGGCAGTGGGAGATAGCTTCCATCTGCTTTCTGATAACGCATATCCTGGGGAGCTCCAACATGATTGCAGACAAGTTGAGCAGGTCTATTCTCCTGCCCCATGAGTGGTCTCTCAATCCCGAAGTAGTGGCAGAAGTTTTCAACCGCTGGGGCCAGCCTTGCTACGCCCTCTTCGCCTCACCATCAAACAGCAAATGCAGCAGCTATTTTGCCCTATTTCCTGCAAAGGGGAAGTCCCCAAGGGGTGCTGTGATTCACGATTGGCCCATGGGAGTTCTTTATGCCTATCACCCCCATTTCTCTGATTCCACAATTCATAAAGAAAGCCATTTGGTTGAAATGCAAAGTGATCCTCATAGTCCCCTTTTGGCCTTGACAAGTTTGGTTCCCTTTCCTTTGGCCTCATCTATTATGTCCACCGTGGATTCTGGACCCTCTTCCAGACCTGATTTTTCACCCCCAAGGGTTGATTCACCCGGATTTGTCCAGTCTCAAGCTGACAGCTTGGTTTCTCCACTTCCGTTAGTTGTCAGGCAGGATGCACTCACCTCACCTGTCCATGACATTATTCTGGCCTCTCATAAACCATCCACTAGAAGACTATATCGAGACAAATGGAAAAGGTTCTCTGTTTGGTCAAAGGAAAATATGCTAGATCCATATTCGGCTCCAGTCACAGTGGTCTTACAATATCTTTCTAAGTTTTTTGAAGATGGAGCCGCAGCCTCTAGCATATGAGTACATCTGGCAGCAATTTCAAATTACATTAATGGGCTGGATGGTACTCCTCTCATACCACTGCGCTTATGTAAAACTTTTCTCAAAGGAGTTTCTCACATTGGACCTCCAATCAGACAGCCTATATAGCAATGGAACCTCACATTAGTTCTCTTGTCTTTGACTCAACCCCCCCCCCCCTTTGAACCCACAGCAAAATGTGACCTCAAATTCTTGTCATGGAAATCTCTCTTCTTGGTAGCCATCATGTCAGCCAAATGAATTTCAGAGTTGCAGGCATTGTGCACCAAAAGACCCTATCTAATCTTCTACAAGGACAGAGTGTCACTCCAGATGAACCCATCCTTTCTTCCCAAAGTTGTTTCTAATTTTTCCATCAATCAGTCTATTGACCAACCAGTATTGTTCCCAAATTTTTCGAATAAAGGAGAGTACTGCCTACATTCCTTGGACGTACACAGGCAGTTGAGGTTTTATTTAGACAGGACTAAAACAATACGTAAGACTGACCAGCTCTTCATTGCCTTTTCTGGGCCTAGAATGGGAAATTCTGTCTCCAAGGTCACTTTGTCAAAATGGCTAAGGGACTGCATACATTTCTCTTATTCAGTTGCAAAAGAACCTATCCCACAAAATATTAAAGCCTATTCCACTAGATCTATGGCAGCTTCTGTAGCTTTCTATTCCAGGGCTCCTATGGATGACATTTGCACAGCAGCCACTTGGGCTAAACCCTGCACTTTTATCAATCATTACAAATTGGATGTGGTGTCCAGAGGGAGAGCTGTCTTCGGCTCAGTGGTACTCAGGAACATTTTTCCATAAGGGCCGCCCAAGGATTTCAAGGTAGCTGGGGATTCTGTCCCATCGGTGATGAATGGAAAGAAGATTAAGAACATCAGATAAAGAAGTTATGTCTTACCATAACGTTCCATCTGTGTTGTTGATCTTCTTTCATTCATCACTTCCCACCCTCCTTCCCCCACCAAAGGCTCCTGGGGGATACTTTGGGTCCAAGTGGTGTCTTAGGGCATTTGCTCAGAAATGGCCACCGCTTTACTTCTACAACATGGGCAAACTCGATCTGAGGTAACACGGAGAAGGGGATTGTGGGTATAAGCTTAGCTCGAGAGATTTTGGCTAGTGTGAGCTTGGTATTAGGCCGACTTGGTTCCGAGGGCTCGGAACTGAAACCCATCGGTGATGAATGAAATAAGATCAACAACACAGATGGAACATTATGGTAAGACATAACTTCTTTTTTTTATTAGTGATTTCTTTACTAAAGTCTATCTTTATTACTTGTTGTTGTTTGTCTTTTGGCTTTTCCCGGTTAGGGGTCGCCACAGCGGAACTCCGGTCCACTAATGATTGGCAGTTGGTTTTTATGGTGTTGAGTTGCCAGCCCGATGCCCAACCTTCAACGAAGGCTCGCCCATTCAACGCATATCTTTCGAATGCCCACTCAACCGCGGGGAGGACATGCAGACTCCACACAGAAGGCACTCCCAACCCAAGGGGAGAATCGAACGGGAGAACCTTTTGCTGTGAGGCAACAACACTACCGCTGCACCACTGCAGCTAGACTAAAGTTTATCTTTATTAGTATAGTTAGTATATTCTCTGTTTTTGAGTGTGTAAGTGCTTTCACTATTCATCTAACAACCCCTGTTATCTAAAGGTATTTCTCATTACCATAGTTGGTGACTTCTTTTTCCCCCTGTCTCCTTTACTTTTTTGGTAACTCTTGGATACCATCATTGGTATCCTTTCTCTTCCTTTCCTTACCTTTTTAGGTAATTTTTTTGTATACCATTGCTGACAGGACTTTACTTTAAAAAAATATATAAATTTATATATATATATATATATATATATATATATATATATATATATATATATATATATATATATATATATATATATATATATGTCTTCTTTATCTGTCTGTTTTGTATGAGTGTGAACATGAAATGGTGGATAAACAAAAAGGGACATCTGGATTTAAACAATGTCAAGACACTGGCAGAAAGATGCCCAATTCAGATGGGCATTGTTCCTGCATGTACTGTTTGGGAGCACCCCATCTAGACAATGCATGTAAAATTTGCCTAGGTTTCAGTGCCCGTACACTGGCAAAGACATAATAAACTAATTTTGAAAGGCTTACTAAAATGCTCCTTCGAAGAAGCCCTTTCTAAGCCTAAAACACCTAAATTGTCAAAACCTGACCCTAAAAAGATAAGCCATTCTGTGCCGACCTCACCACTGGCACAAGACTCAAAATTGTATAAGTCACCGGTTCCATCTGTGTCTTCAGAACTGAGGACAAAAGTAGCAAAACTGACTGAGAAATCACCTTTGGCACTGACAGTTCTGTCTTCCTTGGTACCGATGGTTACTGCACCAATACCGACTACTTAGGCACCGACCACTGCTTTGGCACCAATGACCTCTTTGGCAACAACAATATCTTCTGCACCAACTTCACTCACCTCTCATGTGGTTCCAGCTTCCCCCTTCTGCACAGCAAACTATGGTGCTGAAAGCCAAGACATTTATACCTCCCAGCACTAAGTATTCCCTCTCTGCGGACCCATTCTTTGGTCAGCTCCCCAGCCCTTTCATTGATAGGCCAGATTCTCCCTCCAGAATGTTGAGCCATTCTTCCAGAAGCCTTTCGGAAGTGGGCGTAGTTAGATTGGTTTACCAGCTTTTGGTGGCCAGGGGTCTCCCCACTCCTACGCAGACATCTCTCCCTCCTGGAGCTGAGGCATATTCTCCAAGGACTCCACCAGACCTTCCTCCTTCAACCTCCTTCCAAGGTTTGGAGCCCACCACTTTGACTTTCCTGGTACCAGCTTTCTTGTTGCCAACGGTGGACCTTACGTCAACACTGGGGTCGTCTCTGATATCCTCTGCACCACTGGATTCATTGCACACCCAGGACCATGGTTTGACTGCCAGTTCTGAGGTTTTCTGTATGGTATTGTGCCATTTTTGACTCTTGGAACCATGGTGGTTTCGAACCCTCCCCCGGTTCCTGTTCTAGATGGCGGCTTATTGGAGCAGGGTGTGACCCCGATTCCAAGGTTGTCTTTCTCAGTTCCGGTCTTCCATCCCTCTTCAGCTGGGCCTGCCTTCCAGATCATGGAGACAGCCTTAGCTTCATCAGGCTCCCAGCTGGCTTCTTCTATGTTGGAGTGTCACATTTATGGTTCCTCTGGTTCGCAGCTGTCACAGTTTGTCACATCTGGACAGCGGGCACAGGAGCTGCAAGACATCCCTGTTCAGGGTCCCTCCTTTTCAGAGTCTTCCTCAGAAATTCCTGCTGAGAAGCCACCCCATAAGAGGACTTACAAGAGGAAGCATCTGATTCTCCAGAAGAATCTGTCATGGAAGGCACAGATTACGATGAAGGGGAGGTTCTCCCAGGTCACCCTCTGAAGATGTCTCCTTCAGGGACATCCTAGAAATTCTGAAACAGAGGGGTGATTGGAAGTCCTCAAGCCCATCCTCTGAGGAATCTGTCTTCTTGCAAGCTTTTCATGCCCACTCATCTACTTCCTGGGTGACCCCACCCAGTGACGATCAAATTAAGCTGATTGTTCTGTGGGTGTGAAAGGCCCTTAATTCCATTGAGCCCATTCCTCAGAGACCAGATAAAATTTTGACAGCCACAGAAGATCAGCCTCATTGACTAAAGAGTCTAGCAGTAGATTGCATGGTGGTGGTGGTGGTGGTGGTGGTGGTGGTCACCAAACAGGAACTCTCCAAGGAGAGTTCTACTGTCCATCCTCCTAACCAAGAGTCTAGGTTGATGGACTGCTTCGGGAAGCAGGTCTTTGCATCATCGACCTTTGCTATTAGGTCTTGAATTTCTTGACACACTTTACTAGAGTCCAAAGGGATCTCATAACTGAGCTTTCAGACACCCTTTCAGCAGCTGTGTCTGACAAGGTATGGGATAACGTTGCCTCACAGCTTGCCACCCTGGAGTCTGTCTTAAACTGTTTCATGTGGCTCATTGCTCATGCAGCTGAAGGAACGTCTAAGGCAGCGGGTACAGGCATTGCCATAAGGTGCCATGCCTGGATGCACTTGTGACTTTACAGAGCATTTCAAGTCTAACTTCATCAACAGATCTGTTGACGGTTCCTCTTTGTTTGGCCCTAAAGTTAGACACACACTAGCCAGGTATGAAAAAAGATAGAAAGACCCTTTCTGCTGTGGGAGTTCGTATTTCCACTCCTCAACAATCCTATTCTAGAAATCAGAAGAGTGGGAAAATGTGGTTCAAGAAATCCCAAGGGCCTTTTCGTGACACACGTGGTGAGTACTCCCCCCGGAGCAGAGGAGGGAGTTCCACTGGAAGACTCCCTCCCCATGGCAGAGGGGGTCTGCGTAATCAGGGCTGCAGAGATTCCTTTTCCAGACACCCCTACCAGCGCTCCTGAATAGAGGCCCAATTGCTTACCTCTGGAAGCAGATGGGGGAAGAGTTTCACTGCACCAAACAGCCTGGCTCATGATAACTTCACATACTTGGGTGCAGAGAATTATCATCAGAGGTTACCACTGTTAAAGTGCAATTTAAAATATGCATAAATAACATTAATTACCTTTTAGTCTTGAGTCAAGAATAATTCTTCAGGATGTACAAAACATTTTCTTTTTATTTAAATCCACATACGTCAGCACTGGGTGACTATCTTCACAATTTAAAAATCCGTATCACCAAGCAGCAAAAAAACACAGTTTTTATTTCCTTTTCTTATCAGTATCAAGCATGCAGAATACTGACGTTGACAACTAGGATCTCTGCAGACCGTCATGCTTCTCACTTAGTGCTGCATGTGAACACTCAACAATCATGTTTTTAGTAACAATAATGTTTCAGAAAAATACAAGCCATCTGGCTTGTTAATCAGTCTTGTTTTCCGACCTTGTATATTTCAGTACCAGTAACATTCTAACTCCCCAATATTCCTTGCAACTATTCATCCCCGCCTGGGAAGGTCAGAGCTTACATACAGTGTGTTCTTTCTTGCTTTCAGAAACCAGTCTTTATAACATCCCTTAACCCCTTCAGCACTTTCTTTACCTTCAGTCATCTGTTAATACACTTGCAGCTTGATATTAGAATGCAGTTGTGAAACACTTAGAACTACAATAAATATTTGTGGTTTACATAACTATGCATCTATACTACATATAATTTTTAACATGAACAAATATTAAATAATGTATCAAACATATTTGTGAAGAAATTGTAAGTTAATACGCATTTTGTGTAGAATAATCACGAGAGATGCATTTTTCTCTAACAGACTCCCCCTTTCACACTACTAGTGTCATAAAATACACAATTATATTTTGATTTTTCTTAATTTAATAAAATATGCTTCATCTGTAATTATTGAATTTTCATTCATCTTAAGTTCATCAGCAGGTACAACTGGCATTTCACGTGCAGGTGCGAACAGGGACTTTGTGATTACAGCAATTAGAACACAAAATAGTAAGACAATTAAAAGAATAATACCAATTTTTATACCTTGTAATATACTAGTTCCCAGGTTACCAAATAGGGTCTATATCATATATTCAAAATTGCAAAATGTCGAACAACATATGTTCGAACTTTGAATTTTAAATATTGAATACATCGAACACTCAGAATAGCAAATTTTTTCCCAGGGAAAAAAATTGCTGTTCCGAGAAGCATACACACAAAACAAGCACACCAAAATAAATAAACCACACACACATACAGTTAACAAAACCCAACCCCACACTAAACCACACATACATTACTAACTATCCACTTACCTTAATCCGCACCCTAACCGTAAGGTCCATAACTATCACACACATACCCCATGAAACTATACACAAACAAAGCAATAAATACACACACATACAGTTAACAAAACCCAACCCTACACTACACCATACATACATTACTAACTATCCACTTACCTTAACCTGCACCCTAACCCTAAGGTCTGTAACTCTTGCACTACAGTGGAAGAAATAGCGAAGCCATGGCATGGCCCACTGAAATCTTGCACTAGGTAAGATTTTAATGTTCCGGGGCTTCACTATTTTCAACATTCAATGTTGTGAGTTCGATGTTTTGACGTTTGGTGTTATACTTCTTCGAATTTTTGATATAGACCCACCAAATACACTGCCCAACCATCCAAAAAGTGTCCATTATTTAAAAGTACAGTCCAAATCTTTGGCCCTTTGCTCCATGAAATTGACCAACTTTTCTTGTTCATCATAATAGTCAGTAATATAAGAACAACGACTTTTATGAGGGCATATGACCCCCCCCCCCTTTCTAGCAGGCATTATATTGAGTGCCAATTGGTTCTGTAACACTACAGTTCATATTGCAGTAATTTTTCAGTTTGTCATTGTGATGTGATATGAAGTATGGTTAGCTACCTCCTGAAGAATTTGAGCAAGCATGGTGATTTCAAGCATTGTCCTTTGCACTCCATACCCAGGAGTTAAACTGAAAATACTTGCTCTACCCAATGGATTGCCCATTTATTTATCAGTCTGCCTGCTGGAGGGTTCTCTAAATGTTGAATAGCAGGAGTAATATATAGCCCACAAAACAACACCCTGACCAGTTTGTGGGTAACCAGGGGTAGGCATGATCATCACAAATTTAATGATCCTCTATCATGCCTATGAGTCATAGCATCTTGACTGTAAAGAGTTCAACGCACTTTCATGTCTAGTGTTATTGCATTTGCTGATTCTCACTGGCACAGTCCCATTTCTAGCATAACATGTGTGTCCACGATTTGTGGTGGCAAGCTGAAGAGAAGCAAACTTTAAAAATTAGACTACACCAGGTTAAGACTAGTGTCACTAAGTTCTTTGTCAAATGTTACCTGTGATGCAGGAATTGGAATCATGAGATTCCCTGCCTAAGAATGTTGAGGTATATGTGAACATACACAACAGTTTGTCACAGAGTACTGTTGAAGAACCAACAGGAAACTTATTTTCTCTTGATGAGGTTATTAAAGGAAACAGCAACAAAAACAGAGCAGAAGTACTTGTTGTCATGGGATTCATCATGAGGTGCTGTTTTAGTTGAATTTCTCCTTATTCGTTTCACTGGGAAGATGATTCGTCCTTCACACTTCAATCTTCTTTCGCCAGCAATGATGATTCATCTGAAGCCCCTACATGATAGGTCTTCTTACAGTGGGATAAGTTCATTTAGGTTGGTTGTTTAACACTGTGGACTGCAGCCAGGGTGGTAAGGATTACAAGGTAAAGGGCCTTTTCACCTTTGGCTCAAACCGTTCTTTCTTTGGAAGGTTTTCACATAAACCCAGTCACCCAGCTGCAGTTGGTGATAGGGATGGTCAGGTGGTGGAGGAAGAGATGCTGCTGTAAGAAATGAATAATTTTGTTTCATTATCCATAAGAGTTAATCTTTTCATTTGACACAGGGAGCAGCTGGAAGGGCTATGGGTCTTCCCATTAATATCTCATAGGGTCTCAGTTCCCTTCTTGAATTCAAAGTGTCTTTGACCATTTAAGTTTTGCTTAGTACAAATCTTTGAAAAAAAATAATTTAAAGGGTCCTATTAACCCTGTCTACTAGTCCAGATGATTGCTGATGGTTGGGACAGTGAAGACTCAGCTTGAAAAAAAATTCTGCATAGCTCCTGGTCAGGGAATTTTAAATGAGTTTCCTGGTCACTGTTGATAGTACAAGGTACACCACATTGAGAGAATCTGCTTTGTGACATGGGTGAGCTTTTACCTATGCGGAAAATATAACTAAAACATATTGTAAATTGTCCAGATGACTAAAGTACATAAAGTCCAGCTGTACATTAACTAAAGGTCCCCAAGGTGGTGGTAAGCATGCAGCCTTAATATGCTAAACAATCGCGCAACTATTAACATACTGAAGTATCAAAAAGGAGACGAGTGGTATGCCAACTTCAGGTAATTTGATTAAATAAAGCTGCCTTACCTGCACGCTCTAGTAAAAGATATGCCCTTACCAGGTAAGGTAGCAAGGAGGCAGGCGTCATCAGTCGGCCATCCAGATGTCGCCACATTCCATTAAAGGATTTAATATATCCATCTTTGAGCCACTTTTGAACTTCTCCCTGTATTGCTTCAGCTTGAAAACTGACACTTTATCAAAATCAAATACGTCATCATTATTAGAGTTTTGGAATAGCATTACATAAGAAATATTACAATTCTATAATCTGCTTGGTGGCATAATCTGCCAAATTATTTATGCCCTTTTGATGGGCACTCAAATATTTTAACAGCAAAAAACCCACTATTTTTGTTAAAACAAAATATTATTTTTGCGACCAAATCTTCATCTTGATCAGGCACCATCTACAAATTTAATCTGGCATCGTGTATAGGAGTGTCCTTTAAGTCTTTTCTTGAAGAAAGCAGATAATTAGTCTCACACACACACACACACACACACACACACACACACACACACACACACACACACACACACAATCTTGCTCTTTACCATCCTCAGCAGTAGATAAAGATGCAGGATTTAAAACAGAACAGCACATCAGAGAAACAGATGGATCAGGAAAAGAAAAAAAAAGTGCACATTCATATTTAGTTAGACATGCAGTCAAGAGGGGTTGAGTTTCATTTTAAGTAATAAAGATGATTTAGGGTGAGGGGATAGCTATTGTAAGATCCTACTCTGAGATATTAAATGACCAAAAAAACGTACCTGAGGTAACCATAGCTGTAATTTTTCTCTTGACACTTTGTGTCCTTTTCCTGCAAGTATAGTTAAAAGATGTAGGGTATCATGTTAACACTGCTGAAAAGAATCAGATGCTATTAGTAAATTATTTAAATATTGCACTAACACAGACCCACCTGGAAATGTCACATTCTTCAAATATTTTTTTTTTAGAATTTGAGCAAATAATGAAAGATTCAGTGCATCTGTGTGGCAACCATGTCCATCTATACTACTGTCCCTTGTAAGTCAAAGTAAACAGAAACTGACTTTCAGAATGACTAGGTAGAGAAAAGAATGCTGAACAGACATCTGTTACAGAAAATATTTTGCTGTAGATGGTATGCAACTAAGTATTGCTGCTGGTTTTGGAACCACAGAAAAAATTGGTTAATACTTCATTGTTTACAGCCTTCAGATCTTGCACAAACCTATAAGTATTTTTTTTTTTACAGGGCGACTAGGAGTATTACAAAGACTTTTAGCTGGCACTATTTATTTCTTGTTGTATCAAAGACTGAATTACAGGTTTAATTTTCTGTTGTGCTTCTGATTTCATTTGAAGCAACTTCCCAAAACAGATGGTTTAAATCTGTCACAGTAGGGTTGTAATAGTTTTTTTTTAATTCCTCCTTAAACCTTCATGGATGTTTTTTTTTCAGTTAGAAAACATTTAGACATAGTATGTAAATCAGCATTAGCCCGCCCCCATTTATTTTTAAGGTGCCAAAAGATCTTCTGCAGCAGCAATAGCCTCTGCTCCTACCCTATCGTGTGAGCACTTGTGATGAGCCACAGGAGTGTCAAATACTAGTGCTCCTGTTGGAAAGGTAGAAGCCTGTTGAGAATGATAGCAATAAGAAGAAAGAAAAGCCTTTTTAACTGCAGATGCCTGTTCTACAGATAAGAGTTGAACAGGAGAACTAAGTTCAGATGTAACAGTACCACGCTGCCCTTGTGTTCAAAATGCAGAGGGCTGAGAAACAGCAGAATCCTGTACAGGAGCCACCTGTGCCAGTACATATGGAGTGGGGGTGCAGTAGCTACTGGAGGATTATCATCCTCTTTAGACTTCTCTGCTTTTTGGCCATCCTTAGTTTTTTTTTTCCCAAACCTGCCAAAACAGGATAAAGGGATCCCTCTTTACTGGTCTGTACTGCTTTCTTAACATCTTTTACCTGTTGCAACAGTTGTTTACTAGCATCCTGTAACCCCCTTAATGCTGACTATTTTTTCCTTTTAAGAGCTCCAGTATATCAAGAATAAAATACTGACATTGGTTTCCCACTTACTTTGTTTTTCTTCTTTTTCCAAAATACCTTTCTAGTTCATTAATTTATCCCTCTCATAAATTCAATTTAATGGAAATACTCCACCAGAACAATTCTTAGTAACCTGAAACCAGTCATGCAAATACTTACAACTTCATTTAACTATGATACATAAAATATGCAGGTGTTCCCATTTCAGGGATTCAGTCTTGGTTGCTTATCTTTGTTGCCATTGTTCTCTCTTTCTTTTTTGTTTTTAAACTTACCTTACAGATCCTGGATCCTGGCAGTTCAGAGGAAAGAAATATATCAATCCACACACCATTCAGGGAGGGAAAGGTATGAATTCTGTCATCATGCAGTGACAGAGGAATGGTTTTGATCAGCCTTCTCCCACAGCACCCCCTTGCTTTCATTGCATCACAAGCTCAAAAGTTACAGCTCCAGCATTGCAATTGGGATAATTGTGTCCAGAGCTGAACACTCTTTTTGACCCACTGAGGGTACTTTCACACAGTCACACCTGGACTTGATGTAACAACAGACGCACTTATGTTTCAACATGCTGTAGGCTCATAAATATGAATTAACTCTACTTGTAAATTTTCTCTCTCTCTCTCTCTCTCTCTCTCTCTCTCTGTCTCTGCAGTCACAACATCACACAACAACACAGACATCTCTCGTACATTAAAGCAGCACAAAGCAAACAGTCATGCCTCTTACCTTTTTGTGTCCTGAGGGTACTGCCTTCATCACAAGGCGCCTCCTTGTGTTAAATTCTCTCTCTTTCTCTTTTTTTAATATTTACCCCTAGTGCCTAAGGAGCCAGTCAGCTGTTTTTCTACACAAATGGTCTTTCAACCCCACCTGTCCTTACCTCAAATGGCTCAATCTGTGTTGAAAAGAAACTATCATCCTGAAAAGTAAAAGAAAAGCAATCCTGCACTGTCCCTCGCTAAGGAAAATGACTGCAAGGTCTTTCCACCCCACCTGTCCTTACCTCCAACATCTCACTCTCTGCTGAAAAGAAACTATCATCCTGAAAACTAAAAGAAAAGCATTCCTGCACTGTCCCTCGTTAAGGAAAAGGACTTCAAGGTCTTTCCACCTAAGGTTACCATACGTCTGGGTTTCCCCGGACACGTCCTCTTTTTTGGGCTCCTGTCCGGACGGTTTTTGAAAATTCTGCGATTTGTCCAGGTTTTAAAACCCGGACAAATCACGGAATTTTCAAAAAGCAGACATCCCTATTTCGGAGTTTTTTCTCCACTTTGTTTTTTTTTTTTTTTTGATTGGCTCATATATGAGCCAATCAAAAAATGGAGCTCTGTTCAATGCGGAACTGCTTGATGTTCCGCATAGAACAGAAGAGGGTCCGCTGTGCACGTTTTTGATTGGCTCGTATACCGGTATACAAGCCAATCAATAAGTGGAGCTCTGTTCAATGCGGAACAGCTTGATGTTCCACATTGAACAGAAGAGGGTCCACTGTGCATGTTTTTGATTGGCTTGTATACTGGAATACGAGCCAATCAAAAAACGGAGCTCTGTTCAATGCGGAACTGCTTGATGTTCCGCATTGAACAGAAGAGGGTCCGCTGTGCACGTTTTTGATTGGCTCGTATACCGGTATACGAGCCAATCAATAAGTGGAGCTCTGTTCAATGCGGAACAGCTTGATGTTCCACATTGAACAGAAGAGGGTCCACTGTGCGTGTTTTTGATTGGCTCGTATACTGGAATACGAGCCCATCAAAAAGCGGAGCTCTGTTCAGTGCGGAACTGCTTGATGTTTCGCATTGAACAGAAGAGGGTCCGCTGTGCGCGTTTTTGATTGGCTCGTATACCAGTATACAAGCCAATCAAAAAGCGGAGCTCTGTTCAATGCGAAACTGCTTGATGTTCCGTACTGAACAGAAGAGGGTCCGCTGTGCCCATTTTTGATTGGCTCGTATACTGGTATATGAGCCAATCAAAAAGCGGAGCTCTGTTCAATGTGGAACTGCTTGATGTTCCGCATTCAACAGAAGAGTGTAGGCTGTGCCCATTTTTGATTGGCTCGTATACCGGTATACAAGCCAATCAAAAAGCAGAGCTCTGTTCAATGCGGAACAGCTTGATGTTCCGCACTGAACAGAAGAGAGTCTGCTGTGCGTGTTTTTGATTGGCTTGTATACCGGTATACAAGCCAATCAAAAAGTGGAGCTCTGTTCAGTGCAGAACTGCTTAATGTTCCGCATTGAACAGAAGAGGGTCCGCTGTTCGAGGTTTTGATTGGCTCGTTTACTGGCATACGGGCCAATAAAAAATCCCCAAACTCGGACCTTTTTTTTTTTTGCTCTTCAACCTAAGAGGACGAAATAATATGTGCTGGTAGTAGCACATTTTTTTCATCCTCTTTTACTTACAAAGAATTATGGTAACCCTATTTCGTCCCCATCTGTCCTTACCTTGAATGGCTCAATCTGTGCTGAAAAGAAACTATCATCCTGAAAACTAAAAGAAATGCATTCCTGCACTGTCCCTCGCTAAGGAAAAGGACTGCAAGGTCTATATCTTAAATGTGACTGTTGTGCTAATAGATTGCTTGGCTGAACTGGGTCTACAGCTAGCCTAGGTTCCATAGTAAAAGATAGCTTAACAGTCTTAGACTCCATAGTCAGGCTGCTGTAATAAGTAATAAAAAAGCATTCTACAGCTCAAACAGCCTGTATAACACATTCCCCCTGCTTACTTCATCTCACAGTTGCTAAAGAAATAACAAAATATCTGTACAAAATTCAGGTTAAAAGCTTGCTTTCTCCCAAAAGTCAGTACAATTGCCTAGTAAGCTACAAACTTTGTTTAATACAATATTGAGTAAAACACAGCTCACTTTTAAAAGAATTGAGTAAAATTGAGTAAATTGCAGCTCACTTTAAAAAGAACTGAGTAAAAACACTTTAAAGTTGTATTCTTTAAGCCTGTATACTCAATGACCCTGGAAATCCTTGTAACTTGTTATAGCCAATCAAAAGCTTGGTTTCCCACCCATGATGTGAATTTGCTTCTACACTGCTTCAGCCACCATTTTCAAACCCTAGTGCCTTGTAACTTGGTATAGCCATTCAAAAGCGTGGTTTCCCACCCCATGATGTGAGTTTACTTCTAGGACTGCTTCGGCCACCATTTTCAAACAGTCGGCTGTTGTTCTACACAAACGGTATGTTAGAACTGTTTTTTTTTGTGCTTTTCACTGATTATGTGGTAAAGAAACAAGTAAAAAAGCTAAGCGGCGTGCATAGCAATGATTTTCTAATTTGCCAAACCAGTAGAATGTTTAGAAAGTGAGTGGAATTACCTGTAAAGTTTGTTAGCCAGGAGTGATTTTCTAAGCATATTTATTGACTGCATGTGGTCATTTTAACATTATAAGCTTGGCAACATAGTTTGCTGTGATATACTATTATGCTGGTTCAAGAATCATGAACAGAAGTGTTTCCTAGCATTTGGCAAGTGGATTTAGCTGTACTGCCTTAATGCTGTAACTAATGATAGCATAAAACCACATAGGAAAAGCTGTATAAAATCCAGTGAACTTGCCTGTGCTGTAAACTACTGCTCTGACTGATAGTTGCAGTTGAGTATAGAGTAATGCAGAAGCTGTGGTACTACTAATATTAATGAATACCCTGCCTGAATGTATAAAACTGTTTGCATGCTGTTATGTTAGCTACGTTCCATGTAGAATCCATGCACTGACTCTTTGAATCTTACCAAGTCTTTCCACCCCACCTTTTCTTACCTCGAACGGCTCAATCTGTGCTGAAAAGAAGCTATCATCCTAAAAACTAAAAGAAAAGCATTCCTGCACTGTCCCTCGCTAAGGAAAAGGTCTGCAAGGTCTATATTTTAAGTGTAACTGTTGTGCTAATAGATTGCTTGGGTGAACTGGGTCTACAGCTAGCCTAGGGTCCTTAGTAAAAGATAGCTTAACAGTCTTAGACTCCATAGTCAGGCTGCTGTAATAAATAATAAAAAAGCATTATACAGCTCATACAGCCTGTATAACACATTCTCCCTGCTTACTTCATCTCACACTTGCTAAAGAAATAACAAAATATCTGTACAAAATACAGGTTAAAAGCTTGTTTTCTGCCAACAGTCAGTAAAACTGCCTGGTAAGCTACAAACTTTGTTTAATACAGTATTGAGTAAAACACAGCTCACTTTTAAAAGAATTGAGTAAAACTGAGTAAATTGCAACTCACTTTAAAAAGAACTGAGTAAAAACAATGTAGAGTTGTATTCTTTAAGCCTGCATACTCACAGACCCTAGAAATCATTGTAACTTGGTATAGCCCCGCTCCAAGTACCACTACTATCAAGATGAGACCAGTTATGTTCCTCTCAGTTATATTGCCTGGGCTATATCTCCTCACCATCTATGAAAACCAGCCCTGTCTTGGCTTTCACCACCCCATATCTCATACTATCTCTGCTCCCACCTTGAGTGAATCAGACCAACCCCTAGCTCACTGCAAACCCGTCCTGTCCATCTTTAACAACCACCAACTGACTAGACCACAGACCATCTCCCCCAAAACTAAATATTATCATAAAATAATAAGTAAAGCGCTGAAACTGATAATCACTGTACAATTTACTCTGATGAGGGATGGAGGCATCCACCCTAACACTGGACCCACCCTTCCCACAAGCTCCCAGCCCACTACCACCTTCAACATATGGCCAAATGCAAGGTCCTCTAACTCTCTCCTGACCTGTCACCTAAACATCAGGAGTATTAACAACAAGGTCCATAATCTTCATGCCCATCTAGCCACCTACTCCCCTTATGTGCTATGTCTTACAGAAACCTGGCTAAAACCAGCAACTAGACATGATGAGGTTACCCCACCAGGGTACAACATACTTTGACTAGACCATAACACCAGGAAAGGTGGAGGAGTAGCAGTTCTGTTTAAAAACACAATCAATGCCACTCTAGCCCCACAGCAACCCCCCTTGTTCAATTATGCAGAAGCCCTAGTTAGCAAACTACAGCTTAACAAAAATAAATCTATATTAATTGCCTGCATTTATATCCCCCCAGGCAACAATGCAGATACCCTAGAAGACTTCCTCCAATGGCTTTCCAACACATATCCCCATGAAACTATGGTGTTGGGAGATGTTAATATTGACTGGAACAATTGTTCCTCTGAATCTCCCACCACCCATATAAACCTTCACGGCTATTCCCAACTTGTATCCTCACCCACCAGAATAAATAAATCCAACTACAAAGGCAGTATCCTGGACTGGATTCTTATCAACAATCACCCAGACTTGTATAACACAGGTTCCCTCCCAGATGATATAAGTGACCACCTACTCACTTATATCATTAAGCATAAAGTAGATAACCACCACCAAGTTCTTTATAAATCTATCAGAAACAACAAGAACTTTAACTCCACTGACTTTCAGAATGAACTCAGAACACACAATTGGGCCATACTTAAAGAACTTCCACTAGATGATGCTGTAGACTATTTTAATTCTAAATTCCTCTCCATTCTAGATTCCCACACTCCTATCCGCCCTCTCAGAGCCAAAACTAAGACCGCCCCTGGCTCACTAAAGTAACCAAAACCAAAATCATAGCAAGAAATAAAGCATGGGACAATTGGCACACCTCCAAAGACCCACTTGACCATATTAAATTCTGACAACTAAGGAATGATACCAAGAAAGCCACATTTTTAGACAAAAAAACTTCTATCAACACCTTCAGCAAAAACACCAGAACAAATCTCAAAAGTTTTGGGCAGCCATAAACAAACTGCTGCACCCTAGCCAAACCTCCACCCCCACCCCCTCAACTTGTGACCTTAAAACTGCAGAGGAAACTGCTAACATAATTAACAACTTTTTTACCAAAACCATCCAATCATTAGCTAGCCATCTACCCCACACCAGCTCCTTTCAAAACTCCTCCACAACCAATACCCCACTCCCTTTCACCTTTCAACCTGTATCTACATCGACCATCCGATCTCTAATTAACAAACTAAAGCCCACTACCCTAGCAGCTGATCTCCTCCCACCAGAATATTTACAAAAAGGGGCAGATGCCATTGCATACCCTGTCTCGATCATAATAAACCACACCTTGACTGAAGCCACTATCCCCTCTCTCTGGAAGGTTTCCCATGTCATTCCCCTTCATAAAGGAGGGAATTCTTTAGACCTCTCAAACTTCTGACCAATAGCCATACTATCACCACTGGCCAAAATTATGGAAAATTGCTTCCACAACCAATTAATGCACTATCTCACCTAAAAAATGCACTATCTCACCCAAAATAAACTACTGGACAACTCTCGGCATGGTTTTAGGCCACACCACAGCACCACATCAGCCCTCCTATCCTTCTGTAACTCTATCAACACCAATCAAAACAATAACAAACTTACCTCAGCTCTCTTCCTAGATCTCTCTAAGGCCTTTGATATGGTCAGTCACCAACTGCTTCTCTGCACCTTGAAAAAACTGTCACTGAATAGTGGCTCTGTTAAATGGTTCCAATCTTACCTGTCTGGTAGACAACAAGCAGTTTTATGGCAGAATACCCCATCCACATGTCTGCCCATTACTCTAGGAGTCCCCCAAGGCTCCATACTAGAACCACTACTCTTCTCAGTCTTTATCAATGACCTACCCAACATCACTCCCAAGGCCACCTGCATCCAATACGCGGACGGCTCCACTTTAATATGTACCGTCTTCTCCTCAACTGAGCTTATGACCCTAACCCAGAATACTTTCAATGATGTAGAAAAATGGTTTGCAAACTGTCAGCTTCTATTAAACCCCAAGAAAACTAAACTGCTCATCTTTTCCCCCACCTGAAATCCTCCTCACCATTCTTTACTAAAGTTCCAACAATAGCACAATCATATCCCCAGATACTCACACAAGACTCCTGGGCGTCACAGTCGATAACGCCCTAAAATATGATATCCATGTCAATCAAGCCATCAAATCTGTCAACAAAAAACTGGGCTCCCTATACAGGATCAAACCCTTCCTCACTCCTTTTGCAAGAACCACGATCACTCGGTCCCACCTACTATCTACCCTCCTCTATGCCTTCCCCTTCTTCACTAACCTGAACCAAGCCACCTTTACCAAAGTTGCTAGTTGTTACAACCATATTGCTAGATTTGCTACAGGTGCTACCTCTAGGACCCACCATTGTATCAACCTAACTCAACTATGATAGCTAGAGTGGCCCAGTCTTCTCCGATACAACCAACTTAGAATAACCCAAAAAAACACCAGCACTGAATAAGTTCATCAAACCATACAGCAACCTGAGGATACTACACTCTGCTAACAAACTGCTGGTACAAACAACTAAGACCATAAATGTGGCTGGGGACTCGCTATTCACCAACTCAGTAGGCAAAACTTGGAATATGCTACCTGCCGAACTTACAAATCCACCTTAACCCAGTTCAAAAAAAGCCTCAAACTACACTTCCAACAGCATTAGTAGTATCCCTGCTTAAACCCCGACTAATCACCACCCGCTGTTCCTGCAAGCTCTCCCTAAGCATTACAATCTTATACTCTAATACATGTATGAATTCCTGAGGGGACTTAGCCCATAACTCCGTGTATTATTGTCTGAAATTGAAGCCGCATGATTTTGATGTTGTCTACTATGTTTTATCCATGTTTGTCACCCTACTGAAAACTGCATGTTATACTTATCTCTAAATGTTTCTATTGTTCCTAATGTATTTATATTCTGCTTTCTGGAGCTTTTCTCCCGGGCCTCCGCTGAAAATGGACATATATCCAGTCGGACTTTCCCGGTAAACAAATGTAAAATAAATAAATAAAATTATATATATATATATTTATTTTATTTTATTTTATTTTACATTTGTTGACCGGGAAAATCCGACTGGATACATGTCCATTTTCAGCGGAGGCCCGGGGAGAAAAGCTCCACATTTAACAGTTGGTACATTGTTACATAGAAAAAAAGAAAAAAAACCCAAAAAACTGATGTTAAATTAAAGTAAACAACAGTAATAGAAATAATAAAAAAGAGAAGCCAGAGATACAGGCGTTATTAGTTACATACATAAATAGTTGATAAAAAGAGGGTAATTAGACGCAGAACAGGTATATGATTTGAAGAAAAAAACACTTAGTCATGCATAAAAGATAATACAAGACTAAGGTGGTTCAGAGGGAAGAGAAATACAGGGGGAAACAAGAGGAAAAGAAAAAGAAGCTGACATGGTAGATTCCATGGGATTCTATTGAGAGAAGAGAGGTGAGAGAAGTGAGTTAACTCAAGGCAGTTAGTCAGGGTGTGAGCATTGGCATAACCAGTGGGACTTAAAATATTGGAATAGACTTTTTTTAAAGTATGATAGAGAGGTGTTTGTGGTAATACTGGTGGGAAGGGAGTTCCATATATTAGCAGTAGTGTTAGCAAATAGAGCATCTCCACTTGCATTGTTGGATTTAACGTTTTGGATAAGTATTCTGTTTGAGGAGCGTAGGCTATTTAGGTTAGTATAAGGAATGACTAGGCTCTTTAGAGCAGAGGTTTTCTCAGGATGGGTAAGTATTTTATATGCCTCAGTAAGTTGAGACAGCTGAAGGAGGTTAGGGAGTTCTATCCATCCAAGGTCTTTTAGGTTATTACAGTGGTGTGTTCTATATGGTGAACCATTTGCAAATCTGGCAATGTGATTATATGAACATGAGAGTTTATTTAGCTCAGTTTTATTCAGCTTAGTGAACATTGGGGATGCATATAGAAGTGTGGATAATAAGTGGGTACGAGCAATAGTTGTTTTTGCCATAGTTGTTAGAAAGGCTTTGATTCTATATAATGATCCTAGTTTCCTGTTGACAGTTTTGATAGTAAGATTAATATGGATGTCATATTTAAGTTTATTGTCTATGGTAACTCCTAGTAGTTTAGTATGGGGGTCGGGTGTTATAATTGTACCATTATTTGAGTGTATATTAAAGTCTATGAAGGGAAGTTTCTGGGTAGGGTGAAATAGAAGCAGTTTGTTTTTTTTGGGATTAAGAAGTAGCTGTCTTCCTGTTAGCCAGTTTTCAACAGCTGTAAAGCAGGATTGAGTTTTAGCTAATAGATTGTCTAAAGAGGTGTCCGAACAGACTAAGGTCGAATCGTCAGCATATTGTATACAGGTTGCTTTAGGGATGGCTTTGTATAGGTCGTTAATAAAGACTGAGAAGAGAAGTGGACCCAGTATGGATCCTTGTGGCACACCTATGGTATTTGGTAGGAGATTGGAAAGTTGATTTTGCCAGAGTATTGCTTGTTTCCTATCAGAGAGGTAAGCTTGAAACCAGTCTAAAGTTAGATTGTCAAGCTGTAAAGTTTTTAGAGTATTATGAAGTAGTTGGTGGTTAACCATGTCAAAGGCCTTTGAAAGATCCAGAAAGAGAGCAGATGATATAATTTTGTTATTACGGTTGCAATTTATAGTATCAGTAAAAGAGAGTAGTGCAGTAGTTGTGCTGTGGTTGGGTCTAAATCCGTGTTGTGAGTTGGTCAGTAGTTTGTTCTGGGTTAGATAGTAAAGTAGTTGTTTATGTATACATTTTTCCATGATTTTGGCAGGAGGGGACATTATGGCTATTGGTCTATAGTTGGACAGTTCAGTGGAAGAGCCACCTTTATATATCTATACATATATATATATATATATATATATATATATATATATATATATATATATATATATATATATATCCAACAAATCTTCAGCACTCAGTAGACAAAAAATAATGAACAGCTGCTGAAAAGAGAAGTTTATTCAAGCACAGCCTGCATCAAAATACACAGACCGGTGACCGGTTTCGCCAAAAGTGTCATCAGTGTGTAATTGAATAGGCAGAAACCCGGATTTAAATACAAAAGCAAGCAACAACAAGCAGCAAATATTTAAAGCTATAAACACTGCATATTAAACATTAATCCCATAACCACTATACAAAATCATACTTCCATATCAAGTGTATATGACAATAAATACATAAATAAACAAATAAACACTCCACCAAACCTTATCTGGTTTATAAAACTTAATACAAATCTTAATACAAAATAGTAAATAGAAAAATAAACCTATACCAAGCTAGTAAGAATCATGAATACTAAAGTGCAAAAAAACATGTATACTAAGTACAGGCTTCTATCACTTTATGACTAAATATTATAATACCCAGTTATATATAAAAATATACATATGTGTATACATATATGTAAATATAGTGATATGAGCTTGCATTTTTATTTAAATCCGGGTTTCTGCCTATTCATTTACATACTGATGACGCTTTTGGCAAAACCGGTCACCAGTCTGTGTATTTTGATGCAGGCTGTGCTTGAATAAACTTCTCATGTTAAGTTGTCAATCTCGCCTTCATTCTTGCTGGATGGGTTCGGAGCCGATCCTCGGCTCTGACTCGGCACTTGCTAAGCTCAAGAGTCACTTCCACCAGCTCGAGGCAGCCCATATCCCATGATGCAAGGTGGTGATTACCCAGATCTAGTTTGTTGCTTCGCTCATGAGGTAACTTTTTACCAGCTCCTGGTAAGTGAATTTTTCTACCTTTTTTTCTGAGACTTTAGTCCACCCCAGTACTTTATTTTTATATATATTACTTCCCGATTCACTTAGCCCTATTCCGTTAGTGTCCCGTTCCATTTATTCATATTTTTTGCTAGTCGGGCCTTAGGTCTTTACCCCTCCTATATTTTTCCTGTCAGGGTTTGTTTTGGGAGTGTCTGTGTGTTTTTTCCCTGTACTTGTTTTATTAAACTAGTTTAATTTTTGGACTGACTGTGTAGTGTGTGTGTGATTTTTGGTACTCAGTCATGTCAAAAGAGGCTAGGGTCTCAGGCTTCAAGAAGTGTGACTCGTGCTGTCAGAAGATGTCTCTGACAGACGGTCACACTTCTTGTATTTATTGCCTGGGACCTGTACACCTACAGGACTTCTGTGCTATTTGCCACTCCTTCAGCCAGAGAGTCCTGCAGGAACGTAGAAATAAACTCATTCTCAGGGGCTTATTAAAGCCTGAGAGCTCCCCGGCTAAGTCCGGCTCGGGGAAGCCCTCAAAGCCTCCCAAGGTACAGGCTTCAGTGTCCAAGCCTTCGGCCTTGGCTCCAACTCCCTCGGAGTCGAGATCAGCTCCGCCTGGAGCCGATCCTTCCTTCTCTGAAGGTTCGGTATCGGCGCCGATCGGCTCCAATACTCTTGCTTCCATGCCTGTGTCGGCTCCAGCTGGGGCCGACACATCTCTGACCCAGCTCGGAGCCGACAAGTTGTCGGCTCCAACTGGAACCGAAGGTTCTTCGGCTCCAGTGGCTCCGTCGAGAAAGAGATCCAGATCTCCGTCGCTGGAGTCTATTCATTCGGCCCCGGCCTCTCCCTTACTTTTGGAGCGGAGCCATCGGAGCCGATCCTCAAGGTCTTCCAGACTCTCAGACCATGACTTGGAGAGAGTGGTGAGTAGACTGCTGAAATCACAAGCACTGGCCCAGATACTTCATAGCCCATCTCAGCAGACGACCGCTATTCCACACCCTCCAGAAATTCCTCCTTCGACTCTCCTTCAGAGCTCGGAGCCAGAGCTTATTGGAACTGTGACTGTTGGTGCTTCGGAGCCGATACCACTCCTTTTGGCTCCGTCGTCTTCGACTCCTATCGCCTCCTTGAGACCGTCCTTGAAGGGATCCGGTCATCGGGCTTCCCTTGTTGGTTCCGAGGGGGCGAGTGGCATCGGACCCTTGTCCGACCCAGTTCCCCCCCTCGGAGCTTTGGCTTTGGTAAGCTCGGCACCGACATCTGCTTCGGAGCCTTCCCTTTCGGTGGGGCCGGGGATTCCTGTTTCCTCGGAGCGGGAGCTCTCGGTCCTCCCCGGGAGGGGAGCCTTCGAGGTGATGAGGAGTGTGCTAGCCCCCGAGCTGAGTCAACAGTCGGTCCCTTTAGCTCCTCCCTCTTCAGTGCCTGTAGAGATCTCTTCCCACTCTCTTGCTCCCGGACCCAGAGATCCATCGCCCCAGGTTTCCCCATTGGGAATACCCTCCTCTTCCGAGGTTTCTCCTGATCCTTCAGGGGAATCCCCGTGTAAGAGGACTTGCAAGAGGAAGCATTTAGACTCCCCTGAGTCTACGACATCAGATACAGACTTAGATGAGTCGGAGGGGTCCCCAAGATCCCCCTCTGAGGATGTCTCCTTTTCAGACATCCTTGAACCCCTGAAACAGAGGGGGAACTGGTCCTCCATTAACCCCTCCGAGGATGAGTCTGTATACCTGGAGGCTTTTGGATCTCGACCCTCCACCTCCTGGGTGTCTCCGCCTTTCGACCCCCTTATGGACGTGATAGCTCAAAAGGCGTGGGCATCTCCTGATTCTGTGGAACCAGTCCCCAGGAGGCCTTCTAAATTTATCACGGCCCCCACTGAAAAACAGTTTCTCACCAAAGGTGTCCCGGTTGATGCCATGGTGGTGGTGGCCACCACCAAAAAGGAACTTGCAGATCCTTCCGTACCGGTCCATCCTCCTAACAAGGAGTCTAGGACCATGGACAGGTATGGTAAGCGGATTTTTTCCTCAGCGACCTTTGCTATGCATTCGCTGAATTATCTATGTCACTTCACCTGACTTCAAAGAGATATCCTCAAGGAATTGGGTGATGTGGTACAGGATCCGTCAGCTGCTGGGGCTCAGGAGAAGATTGCCTCTCAGCTGGAAATCCTAAATTCCATAACTAACTCCTCCATGCGGCTCATTTCTTATGCAGCCGATGGAGCGAGTAGAGCTGCAGGCACAGCAGTGGCTCTCCAACGTCAGTCCTGGATGTGACTTTGCAATTTTGCAGACCCCTTTAAGGCATCCTTCACAAACTCTCCCTTCGATGGGACAACTTTGTTTGGACCTCAGGTGAAGGACACTTTGACCAGGTGCGAGCAAGACGGCAAGACTCTTTCTGCCGTAGGAGTCCATTTCTCCACCCCTTCAAGTCCTTACCCCAAAGGTCAGAAGGGAGGGAAAATGTGGTTCCGAAAATCTCAAGGAGTCACGCCTGACGCACGTGGTCAGTTTACCCCCAGAGGCAGAGGGGGTAATAACAACAGACGCTGCCCTGGGGGCAGAGGGCGTCCGCAGAACCAGGGCAGCAGAGAGCCTCTCTCTGACAAGCCCTTCCAGCATCCCTGAGGTGTTGCCCGACTGCCCACCCTTGGAGGCAGTCGGGGGGAGATTGTCACTGTACCCAGAAGCCTGGCTTTCCCTTTCTCAAGACAAATGGGTACAGTCGATCATATCCGAGGGTTACAAAATACCTTTCGAGAAAAGCCCTTCCTCAAAGGATCCCTTCCAGACGTTCCACCCGGTCTAAGGGAAATTGCAAAGCTAGAGGTTTCAAAACTTCTAGAGAAAAGGGCCATCCAGCCAGTTCCAGCAGGCCATTTAGAATCCGGAATCTACTCAAGGTTCTTTTTGGTCCCCAAAAAGACGGGAGACTGGAGACCAATATTAGACCTCAGCAGACTAAACAAGTCTGTCAAAAAGACGAGATTTCGGATGGTCACACTTCAATCGATTTTGCCCTTTCTGGACAAAGACAATTGGATGTGCTCTATAGACCTTCAGGATGCGTACTATCACATAAAAATCCACAGACGCTCCAGAAGGTTTCTCCGCTTTCAGCTGGGGACAAGTCATTTTCAATTCAGAGCCCTGCCCTTTGGTCTCACCACAGCCCCCAGAGTGTTCACCAAATGCATGGCAGCGGTCACGGCTCACCTGAGACGTCAGGGATTCCAGGTGTTTCCGTACCTAGACGACTGGCTCCTCACAGCCACCACCAGGCATCAACTTCTCCAGGCCAGGGATTACACTCTACATCTCTGCAGCCAGTTAGGGATTCCTGTCAACTTCGAAAAGTCTTCCTTATCGCCTTGCCAATCTATTACCTTTATAGGCGCAGATCTAGACACTACTCGGATGTCAGCAAATCTAACAAATCAAAGAATCCTGGATATCCAAAATCATGTTCGGATCATCCTATTCAGCAAAAAGGTACAAGCCAGGTTGGTCCTGAAAGTGTTAGGCCTAATGGCAGCTGCCATCACACTTCTTCCTCTGGCCCGCTTTTACATGCGTCTCCTACAGTGGATGTTGTTTACCCAATGGTCCTTCCAGCAGTTGCCCATGCGTCACAAGATCCTTGTCACACAGATCTGCAAGAGCCACCTATCCTGGTGGATTTCTTCCCCCTAGTCCATCAGGGCAGACCATTTGTCCCCCTAGCACCGGTAGCCACGGTCACGGATGCCTCCCTGATCGGGTGGGGGGAGCATTATCAGGGCAGGATGGTCCATGGCACGTGGCAACCGTTCATATACCACCTGCATATAAATGTCCTAGAGATTAGAGCAGTGCTTTTAACGTTGCAAGCCCTCAACGACTTTCTTCCTTTAGGAACTATCGCAGTTCACATGGACAACATGTCCGTAGTATGGTATATCAACAAACAGGGCGGGACCAAGTCCTATCCTCTGTGTCGAGAAGCTCTCAGACTTTGGCAATGGGCGATGTCCTCTCAGCGGTTTCTGATAGCAACGCATATCCCCGGGAAAACCAACATCATAGCGGACAGGTTGAGCAGAGCTATACTCATGCCTCACGAGTGGTCTCTCAAACAATCTATAGCGGAAGAGATTTTTCAGAAGTGGGGCCCTCCTTGCTGCGACCTTTTTGCTACACCCCAAAACAGCAAATGCCCAGACTTCTTCTCTCTCTTTCCACTTCCAGGCCATCCCCCCAGAGACGCTCTAACCCAGGATTGGCCCCGGGGACTTCTTTATGCTTTTCCCCCTTTTCCGTTGATTCCTCAAGTGGTTCAGAAAGCTACCGACTTAAGAGCCAAGCTGATTCTCATTGCTCCTTACTGGCCTCGACAAATTTGGTTCCCGTTCCTTCATCGACATCTCTTAGTGCAGCCTTGGCATCTGGACCCAGTTCCAGATCTTCTGACCCACCAGTCGGGTCAACTGCACCGGTCCATTCGTTCCCTCAACCTCACTGCTTGGTTGCTCCACTTCCTTCCTTAGCCAGGCTTCCTATGATCTCTAATCCCTTTAGGGATATCATAGTAGCTTCTCTAAAGTCCTCTACCAGAAGGATTTACTCTAGCAAATGGCAACGTTTTTCCTTTTGGGCAAGGTCTAAGAACATAGATCCCTTTACTGCCCCTATTCAGTCAGTTTTGGACTTCCTAGCTGAAACTTTTCACTCTGGTTCTTCTTCTTCTTCCACAGTTAAAGTCCAGCTGGCAGCAATCTCGAATTTTCATGTCGGATTTGCAGACCAGAACGCTATGTCTCACAAACTTTGCAAAGCCTTTCTCAGAGGGATCTTCCTACTTAAACCCCCTGTTAGGGATCCTCCACCGCAGTGGGATCTAAATTTAGTGCTGGCATCCTTAATACTTCCCCCTTTTGAACCGGCTGCTACATGCTCGTTAAAATTTCTCTCTTGGAAGACACTCTTTCTAGTTGCTATTACTTCGGCTAGAAGGGTGTCCGAACTTCATGCTCTCTGTGTTCGTCCCCCTTACTTGGTCTTCCACAAGGATAGAGTATCTTTGAGAACTAATCCATCCTTTTTGCCCAAGGTTGTTTCTAAGACAAATTTAAACCAATCTATTGATCTTCCAGTATTTTTTCCCAATTATTCTGACAGGGTGGAACAAAAATTGCATTGCCTAGATGTTCATCACCAACTCAGATATTACTTGGACAGATCAAAGCAATCTAGAAAGTCTGATCAGCTTTTTCCTTCTCATGCTGAAAATAAGAAAGGTCTCCCTGTTTCTAAGGTGACCTTATCCAGATGGCTGTCTTCCACTATTTCTTACATTTATCAGCTTAGGGGCAAACAGCTGATCTCAATACCAAAAGCACATTCTACCAGAGGCCTAGCCACATCTACAGCCTTTCAGGCTAGACTACCCTTAGACACTATTTGTGCAGCAGCCACTTGGGCCACTCCTCATACCTTCGTCTCACATTACAAATTGGATTTGGCCTCCAGGGACAGGGCGAGTTTTGGTTCCACAGTTCTCAAGTGTCTGTTCCATTGAGCCACCCAGGATAGAGGTGCTAGGGACGCGGTCCCATCCAGCAAGAATGAAGGCGAGATTGACAACTTAACATTTAGAAGTTATGTACCTACCATAACGTTCCATGTTAGTTGTCTTCTCTCGCCTTCTTTCTTGCGTCCCTCCCTCCTGTCCCCCTAGCCTGGACAGACCTTGAACTATCCTCTTCTCTGGGAGATTTCTCCCTTGGACACCAGTTAGCTCTGCACTTAGTTACCTGGGTTCCCCTTACAGTTTTTTCTCAGGTTAGTTGTTCTTCTTCCCTTGGGGGAAGATAGTAGGTATTTTTTCCTCTAGCTACCAAACGAGATCTGGGTAATCTCCGCCTTGCATCATGGGATATGGGCTGCCTCGAGCTGGTGGAAGTGACTCTTGAGCTTAGCAAGTGCCGAGTCGGAGCCGAGGATCGGCTCCGAACCCATCCAGCAAGAAAGAAGGCGAGAGAAGACAACTAACATGGAACGTTATGGTAGGTACATAACTTCTAATTTTCAGCAGCTGTTCATTATTTTTTGTCTACTGAGTGCTGAAGATTTGTTGGGCATTTATGTGTTTTAACTTCGTGCACAAGTTTAAGTATGGTCACGTACACCGTCTTTTTTGGGACTTTTGTATTTCTTTGAGTGCTGATACATACAAATGGAGCTCTTCTAGTCCACAGTTATCTTGAACAGCAGGCGTTTGGATCGAAGTGGGAAATTACAGTTTTCTGCATTACTATGGTGGTGGGCTCGGATTTCAGGGTTTATTTGGACAAATTGGCAGCAGATAAAGATGACTGTACTTTTTTTACTGCTACTTCCAAGTTGGGGGAAACAGCAAACACGAGTAATGAGGCAGGTCAGTTGGACTTGCAAGATGTGTTTAGACAGTTGACTGAATCCTCTAAAAAGGTACTTTCTTATGTGTGGCATTGCAAGCTTCTTAAAGCTTATTTGTCAGCTAAAATAGCTCCTAGAGGGCTAAGAGTCTATGTTGAACCAGGGCTTGGTAGTGAAGATGAAGAATTTATGCAGAAATAGAGGGCCGTACAACAAAAGGCTTCCAACATGTTTCTACAGTTGCTAGTTGAGTATTATGAAAAGCAATTACCGGATATTTTGTTAAAGCTTGATGCTTGCTATGAACTTACCATGGAACATATTAATACTCCTAAATATCAAGATTTGTATGCACAATTTGTGACTGATACTGATAAATATGATAAAGACTTATGTAAAAGAAAGATGAACAAATACCAGAGGGATGTTAATGACTTCAAATCGGCCATGGTTTATTCTTCGGAGAAACAGAGATAAAGGGTGAGATTCTCTGAAGATAAAAATACTGTTAGGCCCAAACGCAAAAGGGTCAAATCTATTCTTAGGAGAAATGATAATTCATCTAGTGCCTCAGAGTTTTCTTCGAGTATTTCCAATACTGATACGGAACCTGAAGCAGGGGAGATGACTGTTACTACTTCACCGGCCTCTAAACGATATAAAGTCCCTTTAGGAGGGCAGGCTGCAAACATTGTAGAAATGTCCATAGAGAAGATATTCCAGGACAGCCTGCATCACTAATGGACACTATCCCTAATTCTGTATCCGACTATGATATTAATGATGTTAATGATGTTAATAACTTAGTTATTAATTTAACATCGTACACTTTTACATCCAGTGAACTTAGTGTGTTAAATAAAGGTTTGGGATTTGTGCCATCCTTTTATGTGTCTCATTATGATGTAATAAATGATGTAAAAACTTTCTGCAGAAATTTAAATCTTAAATACTTTTTTGCTCATAAGGAAGGGTTTTCGAAACGAACTGATGAACTGGGTTTTCATTTAAAAAAAAATCAGAATTTGTACCTCCTTATCGTAGCGCTATTAAAATTTTGGAGCAGTTAGTTTTGAAGGATTTACATGTCAATCAATCATGGATTTTTCGGTCTTGTACTGACAATTTGACTACGTGAAAGAGAGGCTGTTAAGTCTCTGGCAAAAAAATGAACATATAGTGCTAGTAGGAGCAGACAAGGGTGGAGCAGTGGTTATATGGGACAAGGAGCATTATATACAAGAGGCTCAGCGACAGTTATCTGACACAGTTTTTTACTCCGCAATATCTATTAATCCTACACAAGATTATAAACAGGAAATAGATAAGTTTCTTGATGAGGCTAAAGATCAAGGGGTAAGTACAGCCTCCTTGTTGACACACTTGAAGGTTGAGACACCAGTACCTCAATACTTTTATTTGGTCCCCAAGATTCACAAAACGCTCAATAATCCACCTGGGCATCCTGTTGTGGCAGGCAGAGGTTCACTAATTGAACCATTGTCTGAATACTTGGAACATAGGTTAAAACAGCTTCTTCCACTGGTTACAGCTAGGATTCGGGATACCAAACAGTTTTTATCCCTGATGGACAATTTACAGATTTCGCCCACAGCTCAGTTGGGGACCCTAGATGTCCAATCTTTGTATACTAGTATCCCTCATGATGGGGGAATTAGGGTTATGCAATATTGGATGGCACAGTCAAGTTTAATCAGGGAAGATGAAAGTGAATTCTTGTTACATCTGTTAAAATTGGTGTTAGAACATAATGCTTTCTTGTTTCAGAAACAATGGTATCTACAGGTAAAGGGAACAACAATGGGGGCAACTTTTGCCCCAATTTATGCAGACCTGTTTATGGGATACTTTGAGGTTCAGTACATCTACACAGCTCCACCATGTTTTAAAACCAAACTCATTATGTGGCGAAGATACCTGGATGATTGTTGGGTTGTATGGGGGGGGGGTGAACAGACAGTTTGGCATTCTTTTGTGGCATACCTTAACCATAATAAATATGGTATTAAATTTATAGGGGGTATAAACCCCAAGGAGGTTGATTTCTTGGATGTTAGGGTCAGTAAGGTAGGGGATGGCACTTTGGTTACTGACCTGTACAGAAAACCATTTTTCAAGAATGCTTTTTTATATGTTGACAGTTGTCACCCCCGCCATACAATTCACAACATTCCAGGGTCACAATTTCAACGAGTTAGGAGAATTTGCTCCAATGAGTCGTTGTTTGATGCACAGGCTTTAGATTTAAAAACCAGATTCATCAAAAGAGGTTATAACAAAACAAAGGTAGATAGAGCCTATAGGCTATCTAAAAATGGTGACAGAATACAGTTACTGTTGGATAGAGAGACGATTGTCAGGTCACAAAATGAAAAAGTGAGATTCATCACTACTTATGGCAGAAATACTTTTTACATCAAAGATATTATTTCCAAACATTGACATGTTTTACATTCAGATCCTTTTTTCACACAAGTTGTTGAGGATTATTGTAGTTTTGGATATAGAAAAGGTAAATCACTGGGGCAACATTTTTCAACCTTTAAGAAGGGCATCAAAGTGGATTCTAAACCAGCAGTAAGTACAGTAGGCAGTACTTATTGTGGGTTTTGTAAATACTGCAAATTGATGTCCAAGACCAAGTCTTTTACATCAGTTAAAACCAAGAGGGTGTTTGATATTAAACATCTAATAAAATGTACTAGTACATGGGTCATTTATATGGCTATATGTCACTGTAGGGCATTTTATATAGGGTGGACCTCATGTACATTGAAACAGAGAATAGCCCTCCACATTAGCGATATAAAGTGTCAGCAGGTTCGTAGTGCTTTATACAAACACAAGATAGTTCATACCACAGCTCATTTTGTGTTTGTAGGCCTGGATATGGTAACCACACAAGGTGATAATATCACGCTTAAACATAAAATACTGACTGATAAGGAACGTCGTTGGATTGTCAATTTGGGGGCCCTTTTTAGACCAGGTTTAAATGACCAGTGGTAGCTAGTACAGATGGAGAAATTGGAGTTAGATCTCAGGTTTTCCAGTTAGGTGTTTGGATTGATACATATATATATATATATATATATTGGAGTTGTTACACAAATACAAGGGTTTCAAGAATATTAACAGGCACATATTTTGTTGGTTATATTTATTAAGTGTACTCCTCAATATTATGATATACTAGGTAGTGCAAGTAGTCTCGATTTGACTCATGCACACGAATAAAACATAATGGTGGGGTAACACATCATAATATTTATTATAATATTCATTCTAACATTTAATTATGGCTATTATTTTGGATATCATATACCCACATAAGTGTGTGTGTGTGTGCATATATATATATATATATATATATATATATATATTTATATATATGTATACACATATATATATTTTATATATAAGTGTGTATTATAATATTTAGTCATAAAGTGATATGAGCCTGTATTTAGTATACATGTTTTTTGCACATTAGTATTCATGATTCTTACTAGCTTGGTATAGGTTTATTTTTCTATTTACTATTTTGTATTAAGTTTTGTATTAAGTTTTATAAACCAGATAAGGTTTGGTGGAGTGTTTATTTGTTTATTTATGTATTTATTGTAATATACACTTGATATGGAAGTATGATTTTGTATAGTGGTTAGGGGATTAATGTTTAGTATTCAGTGTTTACAGCTTTAAATATTCGCTGCTTGTTGTTGCTTGCTTTTGTATTTAAATCCGAGTTTCTGCCTATTCAGTTACACACTGATGATGCTTTTGGCGAAACTGGTCACCCGTCTGTGTATTTTGATGCAGGCTGTGCTTGAATAAACTTCTCTTTTCAGCAGCTGTTCATTATTTTTTGTCTACTGAGTGCTGAAGATTTGTTGGGCATTTATGTGTTTTAATTTCGTGCACCAGCTGTCTGGTTCGATTCTCAGCTAGAGCGTCTTCTGCGTAGAGACATGCGTGAATGGGCGTACCTTCATTGAAGGTTGTGCATCAGGGCTGGTAACTCGGCAAGTAAAAATCAACTGCCAATCATTAGCAGATCGGAGTTCCGCTGTGGCGACCCCTAACCGGGAAAAGCCGAAAGACACAACAACCAGTTTAAGTACGGTCACGTGCAACACTTTTTTGGGACATATATATATATATATATATATATATATATATATATATATATATATATATATATATATATATATATATATATATATATATAGTTTACATCCAACTGGTCACGCGACCGAAGGTCGATCTGGCGGAATTCCGAACCGAGTTGTCGAATCTCGGACTCGTGAATGCTCATACTGTCGTGCGCAACGTCAAATTTGAAAGTCCCGATCACACACCCACCTCAACAACCGTTACCGTGTGTCGATAGGGGGTATAGTAGCCTGGTTGGCATTCAGAAATCTCAGGTTCGATGTCCACAGCTTCAACATTCTGTTGTCTTGGCGTTCTGCTTTCGGTATTTTTGCGTTCGGTCATCGGCTGTATGCACAAATGCATGTATGTACATATATATATATATATATATATATATATATATATATATATATATATACAATAGCGATTTGTCCTTAGTTGCTGTGGGGTCCGCCCACTATAACCTTGAGGGTACCACCCTCAACACAAGGCACCTCCTTGTGTTTTTTATTTTGTATATTAATAAACTTTTTGTTATTTCTTCTGGGAACCGCCCACTATTACTTTTATATACAACGAATAAGCAAATGTATGTCATTCCACAAGGCAGCAGACACCACATACTGAACAAGCAACTCAGTCATTCAACAAATAGGAACCTCATATACTTAAAAAAGCATAGTCAGTCATTCAATAAAACAGTACTTAAAAGCAAGGTCAGTCATTGAACAAAACAGGACATATGATATACTTAAAAGCAGTCAGTTATTTAACAAAACAGTACACAGTATATACTTAAAAGCAGTCAGTTATTTAACAACACAATAAACACATTGCCACTATTACTTTGAACTGCAGTTTTCTAAAAGAGATGAAAGAAAGAAATAAAGAAAAAGATTTTTCCCAAAGCCATTTTACGGTCTCTAGCCTATATGTTTGCACACCCTGAATAGTTAAGTGTCCGATCTTTGATCATTCCATACAAAACAGTGTGGAATTCACAAAAGAACTTTCTGTGCTGGGCCCTTTATTATTCATTCCACAGTGTTCCGCAGCAAGATCAAAGTTCAGATTTCAAGCACGGCACCAAAATGTTAAAGTACAATTTAAAATATACATAAATAATATTAATTACCTTTTAGTCTTGAGTGAAGAATAACTTTTCAGGATGTGCAAAACATTTTATTTTTATTTAAATCCATATACATCAGCGCTGGGTGACTATCTTCACAGTTTAAAAATCAATCTCACCAAGCAGCAAAAAAAATCCCACAGTTTTTATTTCCTTTTCTTATCAGTATCCTGCATGCAGAATATTGACATTGACAAATAGGATTTCTGCAGACCCTTGTGTTTCCCACTTAGTGCTGATCATGAACACTGAACAATCATGCTTTTAGTAACAATAATGTTTTAGAAAAACACAAGCCATCTGGCTTGTTGATCAGTCTTGTTTTCTGACCTTGTATATTTCAGTACTAGTAACATTCTATACTCCCCAACATTCCCTGTAACTACCCGTCCCAGCCTGGGAAAGTCAGAGCTTACATACAGTGTGTTCTTTCTTGCTTTCAGAAACTTGTCTTTATAACATCTCTTAACCCCTTAAGCACTTTCTTTACTTTCAGTCATCTGTTAATACACTTTCAGCTTGATATTAGAATGCAGTTTTGAAACACTTAGAACTATAATAAGTACTTTTGATTTGCATAACTATGCATCTATACTACATATCATTGTTAACATGAACAAATATTAATTTATCAAACATACTTGTGAAGAAATTGTAAGTTAATATGCATTTTTTTTAGAATAATCATGAGAGATGCATTTTTCTCTAACACCACATTCCCTTCAGTCTCTTACCAAAGTTCCAAAAGCGAATTCCCGATGTTCCACCCAGTCTGAGGGATCTTGCAGTAGTAGAACTTCAAAAGCTGTTCCAAAAAAGAGTCATCCTAGAAGTCCCACCAGACCAAATAGGATTTGGATTTTACTCAAGATTCTTTTTAGTGCCAAAAAAGACAGGGGACTGGAGACCAGTTCTAGCTCTCAGCCTACTAAACAAATTTGTACAACAGATGATATTCTGGATGGTCATGGTTCAGTGTATTTTTCCCTTTCTGGAGAAGAACAATTGGATGTGCTGTATAGATCTTCAGGATGCATATTACTACATAAAGATGGACAAACGCTCCAGAAGATATCTCTGCTTCCAGCTAGGTCCTAGTCATTAGCAATTCCAAGCACTGACCTTCAGTCTCACCACAGCCCCCCCCCCCTCGTGTTCACTAAATGCATGGCAGTGGTAACAGCTCACTTGAGACTACAAGGATTCCAAGTGTTTCCATACTTGGATGACTGGCTCCTCACCGCCCCCTCCAGGCATCTACTGCTTTAAGCCACAGACTTCATGCTGCATCTTGCCGAGACACTAGGCATTTCTATCAACAAGGAAAAGTCACAGTTGTCTCCTACACAAGAGCAAGACGAAATACAGTTTCTTGTGTAGCCTCCCTCCCCCTCCACAGTCTAATAAAGCTAAGGTCACAAGTTCAAGCAATAATTTCCTGAAACAAAATTCCTGTTCACCTGGTATTTCAAACTCTGGGAATCATGACAGCGACTATAACCTTAGTACACCTAGCAAGATACCACATGAGGCTGCTTCAATAGCTATCCCAGTGGTCAAATTTAACTCACCTAATGTCTCATCCAATTTTGATAATGAATCACTGCAAAAAAAGGATTTATCCTTGCGGATGAAGTCAGAAGAAAACCTTTGGGGTTGCACTTTTTCTCCCTCTCAGCCCAAACCCATAGTGAACACGGACACTTCCCAGATGGGGGGGCATTATCTGGGAAGTACTGTTCAATGCAGTTAATCCCTCCAAGAGGCCAATTTGCACATCAACATCTTTTGAGGACATTTGCAGTCCAGTCAGACAACATGTCAGTAGTCTAGTACATCAACAAGCAGGGGAAACCAGATCCTACCCATTATGTCGAGAAGCCCTCAGGATTTGGCAATGGGCTATCACTTCCAATCAATTTCTGATAGCAATGCATATCCCGGGAAACTCCAGCGAGATTGTGGACAAATTGAGCAGATGCACCCTCCTGCCTCATGAGTGGTCTCTCAACCACAACATAACGATGAAGATTTTACTTCATTGGGGCCAGCCTTGCTGTGATCTGTTCTACTCTCCGATAAACAACAAATGCAGCAGCTAGTTTGCCCTAATTCCCCCTTACAGGGAGTCCTCAAGAGATGCACTTCTCCTTGATTGGCCCCCAGCACTGCTTTATGCCTTTCCCCATACTCCACTGATTCCCCAATTTTTGAGGAAAGCCCAAAGGTTGAGAAGCAGAATAATTCTCATTGCACCCTATTGGCCCTGCCAAGTCTGGTTCCCCTTTCTTTGGCCTCATTTGGTTCACCGCCATTGGATTCTGGACCCAGCTCTGGGCCTGCTGTCTCACCTGCAGGGCTTGGTACATCCCAGTCTCTAAAATCTCAAGCTGACAGCTTGGTATCTCCAATTCCAGTAATTGCCAGGCAGAATAACTTACCCTCTCCAGTACAAAAGATTCCTTTGTCTTCCCATAAACCATCCACTGGGAAACGTTACCTTAGAAAATGGAAAATGTTTTCAATTTGGGCCTGTACGAAAAACATAGACCCCTTTTCAGCATCAGTTGATAAGGTCCTGGAATTTTTAGCATCCTTATTTGAATTAGGAGCCTCTACTTCCACAAATAAGATTCAGTTAGCAGCTGTTTCCAATTTTCATAATGGAGTTAATGATCATCCCTTGATGTCTCAACGTTTGTGCAAAATTTTCCTTAAAGGCATTTTACATCTAAAATCCCTATTCAAAGACCCTATTGCACCATGAGATTTGACTTTAGTTTTACAATGCCTAGTTCGGCAGCCCTTTGAGCTAGCAGCTACTTGCAACCTCAAATTATATCTTGGAAAAACCTGTTCCTGGTGGCTATCACGTTTGCCAGGAGAATTTCTGAATTACAAGCTTTATGTGTAAAACATCCTTACATCATATTTCACAAGGAGAGAGCTTTGCTAAGAACCAACCCCCCTTCCTCCCCAAAGTGGCATCAGAATCTAATATTAACCATTCTATAGACTTGCCTGTTTTATTTCCAAATTTTTCAAACAAAGGTGAATACTGTTTAAATTTGCTGGATATCCACAGACAATTAAATTTTACCTGGACAGAACAAAATCTGCTAGAATATCGGACCAACTATTTGTATCCTTTTCAGGACCCAGATTGGGTAAACCGGTATCAAAAGTTACCTTATCAAGATGGCTTAGAGATTGTGTCACATCTGTCTACAATCAGAATAAACACAAACTACTGGCTCCAGTTAGAGTGCATTCTTCCAGATCTGTTTCTATTTCAACTGTCTTTCATTCCAAGCCCTCTATGGAAGAAATATGTGCAGCTGCAACATGGGCTTCTCCTCATACCTTTATCACTCATTACAAATTAGATATGGTCTCCAGAAGAAGAGCATCCTTTGGCCCTATGGTACTCAGGAATATCCTTCCTTAGGGCCATCCAGGATCTAAAGTAGCTTGGGGACTCTGTCCCATCTGTCAAGAATGAATGAAGATTGACAACATCAGATAAAGAAGTTATGTCCTTACCATAACGTTCCATCTGTGTTGTCAGTCTTCATTTATTTTTGACATCCCACCCTCCTGCCCCCTCTAAGAGAGTAATGGAGCATCAGACCTTGTTCTGGGAGGTTATAGGGTTATACCTTAGAGAGGGCTTCTGTCTTTTTCTATACTAGGCTGCAAACGTGATCTGAGGTAATGGAGAGAGGGGCATTGTGGGTAGAGCCTCAGCGTGAGAGTTTTTGGATGCACCAAGCTGTATAACAGCCGAGTCAGTTTCAGAGGTTGGAACTGAACCCATCTGTCAAGAATGAATGAAGATCGACAACACAGATGGAATGTTATGGTAAGGACATCACTTTTTTTTTTTGGTGGGGGGGGGCACAGCAGAAACACATTGATCCCTTCTCAGTCCCTGTACAAAATGTTCTTGAATTTTTGGCGACAGTTTTTAATGAGGGTGCAAGCTACTCAACAGTTAGAGTTCAGTTAGCTGCAATCTTTAATTTTAATACTGTATTTGAGAATTCTTCCTTGGCTTCATCTAAGCTTTCTACAGCCTTTTTTGAGAGGTACCCCTCCTGCTGAGCCCTCCATATAAAGATCCTACTCCACCATGGGATTTAAATTTGGTGCAGCAGGCCTTAAGTCATTCTCCCTTTGAACCAGCAGCTAAATCTGATCTTAAATTCCTGATTTGGAAAACTATCTTTCTAGTGGCCATTATCGCTGCTAGAAGAATTTCAGAACTTCAAGCATTGTCTTCTAAACCTTCTGACTTGATTTTTCATAAGAATAAAGTTACATTGCATACCAGTGCTTCTTTCTTCCTAAGCTGGTGTCAGAATCTGATATTAATCAGGCCATTAATGTACCAGTCTTTTTTCTTAAATTTGCAAACAAAAGGGAATATATCCAAAATCCAAACAAAGTGCACACAGGTTAAAGTGCCTTCCACAAAGTAAAAAATGTTCCACAGAGAAAAAAACCAAGGAAGGCAACAAACATGGCAAGATCCAGAATAAAGCTTTAATAAAAGTAGTAAGTGCTTTCACATCAAGTTCAACGCTTCATCAGACTTTAAAACTAGCAAAACCAAACCCCATTCATATAGTATAAAGCAACCGATAATAAATCCACATCAATTAACAAATAATCAACAAATAATCAAGAAACTAAAAGATGAAACATGACTAGGAACTGTCAGTGAAGCACAATTAAAATCGCATAATGTTTGTCATAGAACATAAAAAAGGGAATATAAAAACATAGTAAAACCAATTATTTATTTAGAGGTCTATCTTTTAAAAATGGTTTAATTGAAATTTTTTCATTCAGACCAAATCCTCTATCTGCCTGAAGCTTGATGATCCACTTAATTTCAGCTTTTTCAGTGGTGTTCTACACATTTCCTAACCTAGGACTACTTGAAATTAGCTCTAAAACTATAAAAGTAAATTTACGTATTGTCCCATTTTTCACAAATATGCCTGGCCAATGCATTCGTGGTATCTTCTTTATTAATGGCATTTTTCAAAGGAGAATATATTTTGCATTTACTAGATGTCCACAGATAATTATGTTTTTATCTACTAGAATGAAAGATATTAGAAAGACAGATCAATTATTTGTATCCTTTTTTTTTTATTACACACCTTTATTGAATTATCACTTGTGACATAAGCAAATTTACATTTATACAAAAGTTAACAAACTGTATTAACAACTAAATAAAAGCCTGGAAAAACCACCACGATGAGAACCACTTCCTTCTTCAATAGAGACAAACAAACGGGTTAACGAATAAAATCCAAGAGCTCTAGTAAAAGATGAGCACTTTTCGGCTCTTCAGCCTTCATCAGATCTAAAAATTAGCTCTATTCACTAGTTTAAAAACATAGTCCCATCCAATCAGACGTTTGTCATTTAGTGACATCATACTGAGTAGGTGTAACACACTTTTTAACATCTTAAAGCTATAGCTCTAGCTGCAAAAACCAGGCCTTCCTGACATTAAAATAAAGTTATGAAGAAAACTTTTAGAAAATTTTGAAGCATCTGTTTTTAAGCAGAGGCTTCAGTGGTACTATATTGTTTATACCTGGATGCCTGTCGGCTCTAAGGTTTATTATCCACTCAGTTTCTTGTATTTCTGTAAGATTTTTAAAGTCACCTCCACGGAAATTGGGTACAATGTGATCCAAGACCATAAAAGTAAATGAGTGTGTGTGGGAAACTGTATAACGTGAGTGGCTAATGCATTGTTAGTATAAGCTTTAGTGATATCTCGCAGATGTTGCATAATCCTATCTTTAAACAACTGGTTAGTTTTACCTACATAGAAAACTGCACATTTCTTGCAGCTAGCTAGAGAATCTAAATCTCGGGAAACACAGGTAGCATATCCATTAAAATGGAAGTCTTGGCCAGAAATAGGATGTGAGAAGCAGTGGCTGGTGTTTATATAAGGGCAAGCTTTGCATTTGCCACATCTATATGCACCTTTCTTAGATGTTTGGGATCCGATTCTTTTTGAAACTCCATCTTTGAAGTATAGCATCCTTTTTAAGTTTTTTTTGTTCTTGTAAATAAAACGTGGTTTCTCCCCTACTATCTCTTTAATTTTTTCATTCTCTGTCAAGTCTGGCCAGTACTTGCGTATGGTGTTACATACTAGTCGAGAGTCAGAACTATAGGTCAGCAGACAATTTAGAGTCTTATTGAGATCCGCTGTAATTCCTTTTTGTTTGCCTCATCATATCTTTTTTCCTGAACGAAATACATCCATTTGTTTTCCTAATATTCTCCAGCTTATCTGCTCTCATAACAATTTCTCATTCCAAATAGCCTCTATCCTGTAAGAAGCCCTGCATCTGCTCAGTTTCTTGTGTTAAATCACGATCTCTTGTACAGAGCCTAGAAGTTCTAATGATCTGATTTTCTAGGATATTTTTGAAAATGTGATGAGGGTGCATGCCATTTCTATGTAAGTAATGTTTTTTCCATGTCTCTATGCGATAAGTGCAGGTGTTTATACCTAAGTACACATCATAGGTGAGTCGTGCATCCAAGAAATCAATTTCTTTACTTGAATAATTAAGAGTGAACCTAAGGAAATCAGTGGTCCCATTCAAATATTCTTGAAAATCAAGTAAATCTTGGACACTGCCATCCCACAAAATAAACACATCATCCACAAAATGTCCATAGAATTTTAGTTTATGCAACCAAGTATTTAATTCATCTAGGACTTTGTTCTTCTCCCATTGGGCTAATACAATATTTGAGTAACTGTTAGCACATGGGGTACACATCGCTACTCCCCAATTCTGTAAATAGTAAGCACTGCCATATGTGAAAATATTAGATTCAAGTATTAATCTCAGCAGTTCACAGATAAGATCATGCTTAACATTCAAGTCAGTTAAGAACGTACTGATGGCCTCTATCCCATATTGATGAGGGATAACAGCAAAAAGGTTGCAAACATCCATAGTTACAAAGAGTAAATCTTTTGGGAATTCCTTCAGCTTCTAGTGAACAATGCAGACATTCTAAAAAAATCACCTGCATCCCTCAAGACCTTCTCGGCCAGTTTGACATAGTCTTTTAAGGAATCTTCTACATAAACAGATAGAGGTTCTGTTTCCCAGTTTCGTCCTGGGACAGTCGGGCGTAGAGGGGGATTGTGCAGGTCTTTATGTATGTTGGGTAGACCGCTGATGGTGGAAATAGTAGGATATTCCACCTTGAAAAAGTCAAACAGTTCCTGACTCAATAGCCCTTGTAACATAAGTGTTTCCAAAGTATCAGTCACTTTATTGATGATGGAGTTTAATTCACTTTTGGTAAGCTTAATATAGGTGAGTGAATCACTGAACATAGATTCCATTTTGGTGGCATACCATGTCAAATCCATAATGACAATGGCACCACCTTTGTCCGCTGGTTTAATTACGATCATCTCATTCTCCTTAAGCTCATTTAGAGCTAATCTTTCTCCCGGTGTCATATTAGAGAAGTGTTGTTTATGACCCCCTTGACTTCTATGCTCATGAATCTCATTTTCACATAAGCGTGCAAATAGTTTGACATTTGGTGGATTCGCTGGTTAAAAGGTGCTAGATTTCTTAAAACGACAACCCTCTATTCACTGGTTACTACCAAAAATACTTTTTAGTGTGACATTTCTACAAAAATACCTTATGTCAAGGCTAAACTCACTTAAGTTAAAATGGATAGGAGGTATAAAGCTCAGTCCTTTAAGAATCCCTATCTGTTCATCACTTAGTTGCAATTGTGAAATATTAAATACTAAGCTGTTGGCTTCATTATTCGGTGGAGCAGTTTTTTTCTTTTTCTTTCTCTGCTCTGCGATCGAGAACTGCGTTCCGGGTGCTGCTTCAGAAAAATCGGTACGTTTTTAAATATCGGTGCATGTATGACACCTTCTTTGGGTCTAACTAGCTTAAATGTTAACCCATACATCACAAGATGGGTTGCAAATTGGCTGAGTGACAGAACCCACAGGGTCAGAGTTGCTGGCGCCATGTCAGACTCAAAGCCTGTCACAAGTGGTGTACCACAGGGCTCAGTCCTGGGCCCACTCTTGTTTGGCATCTACTTTTCCGAAGTACAAGCAAACACAGAAGGGTTATGGCTGACAAAGTTTGCAGATGACTGCAAACTGGGTGCCATAGTAGAAAACACATCTGACACAGATATCCTTCAGAAGGGTCTCACAGAAATGGATAACTGGTGCCAGAGCCATGGCCTAAAGTTAAATGCCAAAAAATGCATAGTCATACCTTCGGAAAAACAAGGTTACCCCTAGCTACCAAATAGGTGGCAATCCACTGAGCACAGAAGAAGTTATCAGGGACCTGGGGACCCAGGTTGATAGTAGTCTGTCATTCGACACCCATGTAGCTAAAGTAGTTAGGAAGACCTTCTACATTGCCCACCTTATCATGAAGGGATTCTCATCTAGATCAAGGAGGTCATAGTCTCCTATACTCATCACTCATCAGACCAATGATTGAGTACAATGCCCCATTCGGAATGTATCTGACCCGACACTTGCAGCAGCTGGAGAGGCCACAAAAGTTCCTCACCAAAAGGATAAAGGGTCTCAAACATCTGTCCTATGCTGCCCGACTGAAAGAACTCCAGCTCTATTCAGTCGCCATCGCTTGCTCAGAGGTGACCTTTGCCTAACATACAAGGCCATGTCAAACCCAGATTTGATGAATATGCTTCACCTCAAAAATCTAGATCTGTCAGAGTCACAAGGGCGGAGACTTAAACCTCGACACGGCTATTAATAGGACGTGCTGGAGGGATAGATTCATCACCCAAAGACTCCTATGCTGTGGAATAAAATCCGGTATATGTGAGGCAGAGCACTGCTGGCCTTGTTCAAGATAAATCTTGACCAATGGATGGGAGATCGCAGATATACCCCAGGGATTACCTCAGTGTCACTGCTCAACAGAGGCACAGCAAAATAATGGGTATAGTTCCCCATACTAAAGGGGTGGCGTAAGCCACAAAACTATGGGCTAGGCTTGTAAATGCCCTCGGGCAGATAGCCTAGTATGAACCTATGAACCTATGAACCTATGAACTACAGGTGCTGAGGAACAAGTAGCTGAATTATCAATATTCAAATTCACACCTTCAGGATTTGGAGTATTTTGCAAAGGTGTGGCGCTGCCATTATCCTCATTGTTAACAGCGCTAGTCATTTCCTGTGTGAGATTAGGATGGGAAAGCCCAAAGGCTGAACTAGGTGTATGGGAGGGAACAATCTCAATCTGTCCTATCACCTTCTGTGTAGACAAATCAGTCCTCAAATACGTCACTTGTTTCCTCATATTCTTACCTCCGTCAACATTCATAGCTCTATTTGTAGATTTAAAATCTTTTTTAGGCCATTCAAAGATATGGTCTAGCTTAAAATCGTTAGACTCATGTAATAATTTGCGTGTTTTTTGTTCCTTAAGTCTATTATCATAAACATTTAAACTATGTTGTAGTGTTTCAAGCCGACTGAGACAGGTATTGTCTAAATTCATTTCTTCCAACTCTTTCTGTTTTTTTCTAAATTAGCTCTTTAATACTTTCCTCTTCTGGTTTAAAATAGACAATCAGAAGATTCATACAAGCAAAGCTAGTCTGCAAATTTAACGCTTGCCACTTAGCTAATAGCTGAGGGTGGCTATTTCCATAACTCGGCGTACATTTTATACGCATACCTCTCAGTATGATTTTATGATGGATGCTCACCTCTAAACGAAAGGGCTGCCATTGGAGGCATTTAAGATGAAAGGCAGCGTTTTCTACTTCATGTAATGCCTTGTCAAAATTAACATTAGGTTTAGATGCAGTTCCACTTTCGACAAATTGTGCATCCAAATTCAAAGTGAGAAGTGGATTGACCTGCTCGCCTGAATTCCTAAAGGAAGTTTGTTGGAACACATTCCTATTTCTTTCAGTGCATAAATCCATTGTGTGCTGTATAGAGTGCATAAACCAATTTAAGTAAATAACACAAAACAAAAAAAGCACCCTATAACAGCTAAAGGCTGTCCTTGGATAAAATGTGAAAACTGAATAAAAGCCTGGAAAAACCGCCACGATGAGAATCACTTCCTTCTTTAACAGAGACTAACAAACTGGTTAATGAATAAAATCCAAGAGCTCTAGTAAACGATGAGCACTTTCGGCTCTTCAGCCTTCACCAGATCTAAAAATGAGCTCTAGTCACTAGTTTAAAAACATAGTCCCATCCAATCAGACGTTTGTCATTTAGTGACATCATAGTAGGTGTAACACACTTTTTAACATCGTAAAGCTATAGATGTTCTTCATGTTTCACTGTTGCAGTCATAACTGTAGGGTGTTCCTGCAAGCAGGCAGCCCGAGGTCGGCCAGAATCCCAAAGTCTGGGTCCGGCGTCGGCTGTTTCAGCAAGCACCCTGACGTCAGAGCGCAGGGGTACATAGCTGACAGCCGACGCCATCTTCTCCAGTCTTTCTTGCCGTGCGGTGGAAAGCAGCTCGCAAGTCGTTGGTTGGCGCATTCAGAACAACGTGCTTTGATTGTCTTCGGTCCGAAGTTTTCAACTTCTCTTCTCAAGCTAAGTACCCCGTTGGGGAAACTTTTTTCTTGCTCCTCCGATGTCAGAAAAAGTTAATAATTGTATATCGTGTGGAAAACAAATACCTCATAAAGATTTCCACTCTTACTGTCTACCTTGCTTAGGCCCTGACCACGACGTTTCTTGCTGTCGGTTCTGTGCCAGGTTTAACTCTCGCACTATCAAGCGTAGGTACGATTGGGCCTTGAATTATTTCGGTAGACAATTTAATTATAGGATGTCGTCGGATACCTTACTGACAACCGGAATTCAAAAGAAACACAAAGACAAGGATAGGCCTCCGAGGTCCAAACAGGATTCTTCGCAGCCGGAGCCAGCTTTGGGTTCGGCAGTCGTCAGTGAGGCGCTTTTGCAGCCCCTGACGTCCGCCACTTCTGAACTGATGGCCGACACGGACTCCCATGGGGAGCCATCTAGGCCTAATATTTTATCTGCTGCAGGACCTTCGGACGTCGCTCCTTCAGATGGGTCCGGAACCGCTGTGCAGGTACCGGCTTCTGAGGTAGTTTTCAGGCCTTCTCATATAACTATTTCATCAAAGACAAAGGCAAAGACAAAAACTCCTGTAATACCAAGGGTTTCTGCTCAAGCTGCTTCTGATTCAGCTCCCAAGTCCCAGAAACAATTACTACGGATGGCTGAGGATTTACTTACAATGATTAGGGGTTCTCACCCCCCTCCTGAAAAAAGGCCTAGACAGGATATTCCCTATGATTCCTCTGATTAGGCTTCTGTGTCTTCTGTTTCTTCCTCTGACCAGGATTACTCTTTTCCTCCTTATGAGGATTCTGATGCAGAGGACTCTATTCCCCCTGCTTCTCCCCCTGAAGATTTCTCTTTTGGGGAAACCTTACATGAGATGAGAGAGCATTTTCATTGGGAAGGTCAGGATTATTCTGCCTCCAAGAAGAAACTTGGGAATTTCTCCTTCTGCCTCAACACAGACCTTTGGCTATTCCTCCTGTACTTGATATTGTGGATGATGCTTTTTCTGAAGCTAACCTGAATCCTTGCCGCCTGCTCCTTCTAAGCCTGATAGATTTTACAGAGTCCCTGATTCCCATCAATTTTTATTTAAGAACCCTTCTGCAGATCCGGAAACTATTTCTCAGGGTTCTAAAGCTGCTAAGGCCGCTTCATCTAAGAATCCTATTCCCTCTGAAAAGTATTCTCGTGCCTTGGATAGGTGGGGCAAAAAGGTTTATACTTCTGCTACTCTTTCTATTAGAGCTTTAAATTGCCAGTTTCACATGTTCAAGTATCAGCAATTTCTTTTGTCTGTTTTAAAGCAAAGGCTTTCTACCTTTCCTGCATGTGCAGAGGACAAGGAATTACAGGATGTTTTGCATGCAACTGAACAAGTTAGCAAACATAGTTTACATTGTGGATGTTCTTCATCTCACATTGCTGCAGTCCTGACACTTGGGGTAGTCCGCTGTCCCAGTCGGCCCGAATACCAAAGTATAAGGCTGACGTCGGTCAAGGCGCATTAATCTGACGCCGGGACGCCGGGGTACAAATGCGCATGACCCACGTCATATCCTCAGTCTTTTTTGCCGCATGGTCCGATGCAGAAGCAGCGTTGCGAGTGCAGGTTGGCGTTCTGAGATTTTCCGAAGTCGGAGTTTCAGACCAACAGCAGGTATTGTCCACGCTGGTGTAAACGACCTGAGACGTACCTCCTTGGACTACATGAAAAGAGACATTGAGGAGCTCTCTGATTATGTAGCCCAGACAGGTATGACCCTGACCTTGAGCAGTATCCTACCTTCACCAAGAATGATGCCACAATACAGAGATAAGATGATCAGCTTTAACAATTGGCTTAAACACTGGTGTCATTCAAAGGGGATCCAGTGTCTGTCTGCCTGGGATGACATGCTGGACAAGCCACGCTGCTCAAGGGACGGCTTGCACCTGTCACCCTGGGATTCGGATATTGGCAAAGGCTCTTGCCACCCCATAGTGCCTTTTTAGGCAAGGCTCAAATTCTAAACCTACCACCCTAGAACACAAAAAGGAAAAACTAAGGGTAATGCTGCTCAATGCCAGAAGTCTAAATCTCAAAATGCACACTCGAGGCCCTTCTCAGTATGGAGAACATCGATGTCTGTGCTGTGACAGAAACCTGGTTCAAGGCTCCTGAGAGCACCCCAGCTATCAGGTTTTACCTCATATCATGCGTTCCGCCCCAAAATCTGGACAATACCAAGAAAGGAGGGGGGGTATCCATATTCATCAAGGACACCCACACCTCAAGACTGGTGGCAACGCACGATGCATCGGAGACCTTCCAGGTGCAATTAACCATAGGCAAGACTGCTCTGCAAATTGTAGCATGTTACAGGCCACCCTCACAAACTCAGGAACCTCACATGGCCTTCCTGAAAACACTAGAGGGGATAAATGTATCACCAAACACCATCATACTAGGTGACTTCAATTACCCTAATATAGACTGGCAACACTACTCAAGCCCAAACACCCTAGCCCAAAAGTTCCTGGAATTCATAAACTCAAATGCCATGGAACAACTAGTCACCATCCCCACAAGAGGAGATAACATACTTGATCTCATCATCACGAACATGGGAGCACAATGTTCAACACGGTGTACCTACTGGTGAGACCAGATCACAAACTAATCTCGCTGGAGGTGCTCATCCCAGCCCGACCTGAAATAAAAAACACCACAGTAAAGAACTTCTCAAAAGCCGACTTCACACTTCTAAAGACTAGTGTGGTCTCCTTTAAGGCCCCCGAGCCGGCGGAAAACAGTACTCAAGCCGCTGAATCACTTACAAATGCCTTCTACCAGCACCTGCAGGACTGCATGGATAAGGCAATCCCAAGCAAAACAAAGACTCTTTGTACCAAAGGCAAGCGTCCAGTCTGGTGGACCCCAGCCATAAACAAACTCTACAACATAAGGAGGTAGCTACTACAAGTTAGTGCAAAATCCTTAAAAGGTAAGATACCCTTGTTCACTATATGTAAAAACTAAGAGCTCTCATAAAATCATCCAAAGCAAATTTCGTGAGAAAAATAGCTAAAGACTCAAAAGACAATCATAAGGCCTTCTTTAGCTATGTTAGAAACCTGGGAGGAAACTCCCAGATATGCTCAGAGCTAGTTCAAAATGATGTGAAGATTACTGATCCTACAGACATTGCCAACATACTGGCTGACAGGTTCAGTGCAAACTTCTCCCCCCCCCCAAAAGGAGAGATATCTATACCAAACGATTGCAGCCCCAAACATCTCCAGCCCAAGTGAGAACAGCACTCTACAAAGCAAAAACACAGCATCCATGGGACCTGATGGTGTCCCCGGCTGTGTGCTCCATGAACTCAATGAGGAATTAAACCCACAGCTAGGACAGCTGTTTAATCAAAGTCTTACCTCTGGATACATACCCAGGAGTGGCGCACTGCAACTGTGGTACCACTTCACAAAGGCGGTGCCTCCACCGACCCTGGAAATTACCGCCCATTAGCTTGACAAGCCTTATCTGCAAAGCCATGGAGAGGATCATAATGGACCTCATAAATAAAGACATAGGAATTTGCAGACTTTGGATCCAACCCAGTTTGGCTTTGTCAAAGGCAGATCATGCCTTTTAAACTTGGTTGACTTTTTCAAACAGTCACCAAAGCCATTGATGAGGAAAGGCAGTCCATACAGCCTACCTCGATCTGGCTAAGGCCTTCGATACAATACCCCATTGGTATCATTGAAAAACTCATCAGCTTAAATGTCAACCCATACATCACAAGATGGGTTGCAAACTGGCTGAGTGACAGAACCCACAGGGTCAGAGCTGCTGGCGCCATGTCAGACTCAAAGCCTGTCACAAGTGGTGTCCCACAGGGCTCAGTCCTGGGCCCACTCTTGTTTGGCATCTACTTTTCCAAGTACAAGCAAACACAGGAGGGTTATGGCTGACAAAGTTTGCAGATGACTGCAAACTGGGCCATAGTAGAAAACACATCTGACACAGATATCCTTCAGAAGGGTCTCACAGAAACGGATAACTGGTGCCAGAGCCACGGCCTAAAGTTAAATGCCAAAAATGCATAGTCATACCCTTCGGGAAAAACAAGGTTACCCCTAGCTACTAAATAGGTGGAAATCCACTGAGCACAGAAGAAGTTATCAGGGACCTGGGGACCCAGGTTGATAGTAGTCTGTCATTCGACACCCATGTAGCTAAAGTAGTTAGGAAGACCTTCTACATTGCCCACCTTATCATGAAGGGATTCTCATCTAGATCAAGGGAGGTCATAGTCTCCCTTTACTCATCACTCATCAGACCAATGATTGAGTACAATGCCCCATTCGGAATGTATCTGACCCGACACTTGCAGCAGCTGGAGAGGCCACAAAAGTTCCTCACCAAAAGGATAAAGGGTCTCAAAATCTGTCCTATGCTGCCCGACTGAAAGAACTTCAGCTCTATTCAGTCGCTTACCGCTTGCTCAGAGGTGACCTTTGCCTAACATACAAGGCCATGTCAAACCCAGATTTGATGAATATGCTTCACCTCAAAAATCTAGATCCATCAGAGCCACAAGGGCGGAGACTTAAACCTTGACACGGCTATTAATAGGACGTGCTGGAGGGATAGATTCATCACCCAAAGACTCCCTATGCTGTGGAACAAAATCCCGGTACATGTGAGGCAGAGCACCTCGCTGGCCTTGTTCAAGAGAAATCTTGACCAATGGATGGGAGATCGCAGATATACCCCAGGGATTACCTCAGTGTCACTGCTCGACAGAGGCACAGCAAAATAATGGGTATAGTTCCCATACTAAAGGGGTGGCGTAAGCCACAAAACGATGGGCTAGGCTTGTAAATGCCCTCGGGCAGATAGCCTAGTATGAACCTATGAACCTATGAATCAAAGTTGGCTAAGTACCCCGTTGGGGAATATTTTGGTTTTTTCTTGCCTCAGTATTTTACCGGATGTCAGAAAAAGTGAATAACTGTATTTCTTGTGGGAAACAGATACCTCATAGGGATTACCATACCTTGTGTATACCTTGTTTAGGGCCTGAGCACGACGTTGTTGGCTGTCGCTCTTGTGCTAGATTTAACAAACGCACTATAAAGAGAAGATTAGATTGTGCCAGGTTAGTTTTTGGAAAGCGGTGTAATTATAGAATGCCGTCGGATGCTCCGACGCCCGCTTCGTCTAAAAAGCGCAAGGACAAAGCAGCAAAGCCTAGGCTGGAAGAACCGTCCGTCCCTGACGCCGGTTCTTTAGAGGGTTCGGTGGAGCCAGGGGTTCAGCCAGAAGTTTCTTTGGAGTCCCAGGGAGAGACTTTATTACTGCAAGATGTGACCTCTCAGGAGGTAGGCCAAGCTGAAGGGGCTTCTCAGGTAGCTGTTCTTCCCTCCCTTCCTAAGGTGGTTAGGCCCTCCCCTTCTGTTTCCAAGGCTTCTCCCAGGGGCAGGCCAGGTTTTGTTTCAGGTGTTACCCCTAGTTCTTCAGGTTCTGTGCCTAAGAAGCATATGCTTAAGATGGCAGAAGATTTGATTACAATGATTAGAGGTTCTATGCCCCCTCCTGATAAGAGGCCTAGGGTGGAACCTGAGCTTGGAAGTTTTGAACAGTATTCGGATGCTTCTGAGTCTTCGGCTGAAGACTTGCAGGAGTATTCTCCTTACTCTGATTCTGATGTAGATGATTCTACTCCTTCTGCTTCTCCTCCTGAGGATTTTTCTTTTTCAGAGACTCTTCATTCTATGAGGGAGCATTTTAAATGGGAAGGTCAGGATTTCTCTGATTCCAGGAAAAGGCTTAGAGAATTTTTGTTTCTACCCCAGCATAGGCCTTTAGCTATTCCTCCTGTTCTGAATGTGGTGGAAGATGTTTTTGCAGAGGCTTCTCTGAATCCTGATTCTTTGCCCCCTGCTCCAGTTAAACCGGATAGATATTATAGGGTGCCTGAAGCTCATAAGTATCTTTTTAAGAGTCCTAGGGCAGACCCAGAAACTGTTTCTCAGGGGCCTAAAGGTGTTAAGGCTTCTGTTGTTAAAAATCCTGTTCCTCCAGATAAAGAGGCAAGGGCTTTGGATAGATGGGGAAAGAAAGTGTATACTTCTTCCACTTTAGCCATGAGGGCTTTGAATTGCCAGTTTCACATGTTGAAATACCAAAATTATCTCCTTTCCCAATTAAAGTCTAAGGTAGATGCTCTGGCGGAAGGTATTGAGTGTAAAGAGTTGCAGGATTTAGTTCATGTTTCTGAACAGGTGGGTAAGCATTCTTTGCAATGTGGTTTTGATGCTGTACAGGCCTCTTCGAGGGTGGCTGCCACGGGTTCGGTTCTTCGCAGGCACGCCTGGCTGAGGGATCAGAATTTAGCTGAGCATGTTAAGACAAGGATTTTAGATGCTCCTTTACAATCTGATGTGTTGTTTGGTCCGCCTGTGGAAGCAGTTCTAAAGAAAATGGAAGACAAGGCTAAGTCTATGCAGACTGTTAAAGATTTTTTGCAGGTTCAGCCTCCGAAGTTTAGTAGAAATTGGCCTACTAAGGGGTGGACATATCCTGCTTATGATTCCCAGTCTAGGGGTAGGTCTAGACGTGGTAGGGGCAGAGCTCAGGGTTCTTTTAGGCCTAGAACAGGGAGTTCACCTGCTCAGTCTTCTGGTGAGGGCAGGGGTCAGTCCTTTCGTAAGCAGACCCAATGACCTGCCTTTTCAGCTGCCAGATTCTTCTCGTCTGGCAGCGCCTTTGGGAGGAAGGTTGGCACTTTTCAGAGAAAACTGGAGTTTAATTACCCAAGACAGATGGGTATTGGATATCATTCACCACGGTTACAGGTTTTATTTCCATACCTTGCCTCCTTTCAAAGGCATGCCAGACATTCCTCCTCAACAAAGAAAAGAGGCTCACAAGCAAATTTCTCTGTTGCTCCAAATAGGGGCCATTCAACCGGTTCCTGTGCCAGAAAGGGGCCTAGGATTTTATTCACGCCTGTTCCTAGTACCAAAAAAGGGGAACACGTGGAGACCAATTTTGGATTTATCTATCCTCAACACTTATCTGGACATTCCCAAGTTCAAAATGTTGACGTTACAACAGCTTTTACCTCTGCTGGGCAAAGATCACTGGATGGTAACTTTGGATCTCAAGGAAGCTTACCTTCATGTTCCTATCAGACTAATTTGCAGGAAGTATCTGCGTTTTCGAGCTGGAAATTCTCATTATCAGTTCTCTGCATTGCCCTTTGGCTTATCTACTGCGCCCAGAGTATTCACAAAAGTTCTGGCTCCAGTGATAGCTTTCTTCAGGCTAAAAGGAATACAAATCTATCCTTATTTGGACGATTGCCTGATTCTGGCTCAAGAAAGGGTGCTTCTTCAGCATTTGGAATATGTGATAGCAGTGCTAAGATGCCTAGGGTATTCTGTGAACGAAATAAAGTCCAGTCTAGTACCCTCTCAAGACATGTGCTTTCTGGGTGTGAGACTGAATACAGCAACCCAGATGGCCTTTTTAACCCCGGACAAACAAAAGAATCTTTCTCTTTACTTCCATCAACTATCTCATCAGTCCGGGCTGACTGCAAGGACAGTCCTTCAAGCCTTAGGGTTCATGGCATCTTGTATTCTGGTGCTTCCCAATGCCAAACTGCATATGAGGAAGCTGCAATGGTATCTCGAAAATTTATGGACACAGCACTGCCAGGATTTGGACACTGTCATTCCAATAATACCTTGCATTCAAAAGGAATTTTTGTGGTGGGCTCAGGAATGTCACCTAAACAAGGGACTCTCTGTGACCCGGCCAGAGGCGAGTCAGATTTTAACGACAGATGCCTCAGACACAGCTTGGGAGCTCATCTGAATGGAAAGTGGATACAAGACAAGTGGCCTGCCAGACTACAGCATCTACATATCAACATGAAGGAGATGTTAGCAGTCCAGTTTGCATTAATGGCTTTCAAGGATTTTCTTCTTCCAGGACAGGTGTTGATTCTGACAGACAACACAACTGTCATGTGGTACATCAACAAGCAAGGGGGAACACATTCTTATCCTCTATGCAGGCAAGCAATGATTTTGTGGGAGACTGCTCTCAGTTTGCAACTGAATCTTCAGGCAAGGTTTCTGCCGGGAGCACAGAACTCCTTAGCAGATGTATTAAGCAGGCAAATCATGGATCCCCACGAGTGGAAACTGGATCTTCATGTATTTCAGAAATTGACAGTGTCATGGGGAACTCCAGACATAGATCTGTTCGCTTCTCCACTAAACCACCAGCTGCCAAAGTTTTGCACGAAAAGGTTTCATCCCACAGCTTGGAAAGTGGATGCTCTTTCTTTCAGTTGGAAAAATCTTCATGTGTATGCCTTTCCACCTCTGCCTCTCCTCCCAAAGGTACTCTTAAAGGTCAGACAAGACAAGCCAAGGATGATTTTAATAGCTCCAGATTGGCCTCGGCAGCACTGGTACCCATTATTGAGGAGTCTGGTAAGGAAGCCTCCTTGGCCCTTACCTTTGATTCCACACCTATTGTCTCAGAAGGACGGCCATCTACTCAATGTCAAGCTTCAATCTCTGCATCTAACAGCCTGGCATATTCTGTTTTGAGCCATAGCAGGTCTCAGCTTCCTCAACAAGTTTTGAATGTGATTATGGAAGCCAGAAGACCTAGTACAAGGAAGGTGTACGCAGAAAAATGGAAGAGATTTTTGTTTTGGAGTGCAGCAAAGGATTTGGATGTTTCAGAGCCTAATTTGAGTGTGGCTCTTCAATATCTTACTGAGTTATTGGACAAAGGTTTGTCTTTCTCTTCCATTAAGATTCATGCTGCAGCAATTTCAGCTCACTATGATTGTGACCCTCCATTGTTTTCCCATCCTTTGTTCAAACAATTTCTTAGAGGGGCAAAGAATATAAGACCCCCACGTAGAGCTCCTACTCCTGCTTGGGACCTCAATTTTGTGTTGGAGAAACTCACTCTACAACCTTTTGAGCCTGCAGCTACGGCTGAATTGAAATATTTGTCATGGAAGACTGCTTTTTTGTTAGCCATTACTTCTGCAAGAAGGGTGTCTGAATTGCAGGCCCTTATGGCGGTGGAGCCTTTCTTGATTTTTCATAAGGATAGGGTATCTTTACGTACTAATCCTTCCTTTATGCCTAAAGTGGTTTCTAGTGTGGCTTTAAACCAAACTATTCATTTGCCTACTTTTTATGCAAATCCCCAGAATAGGGGGGGAAAGATTTTGCACACTTTAGATGTACACAGGCAGTTGCATTATTATTTAAGCAGGACTAAGGATTTTAGGCAGTCTCAGCAGTTGTTTGTTTCTTTTGCTCTAGGTTCTCAGGGCAAGCCTGTGTCAAAACAAACTATTTCTAAGTGGATTGGGTTTTGCATTGCTTTCTGTTACTCCCATCATGGCAAGGAGGTTCCAGCTGGGATTAGGCCTCATTCCACTAGGGCTACTGCCACTTCCACAGCATTTCTAAGGGGGGTGGCAACTAAGGATATTTTGGAGGCAGCTACTTGGAGTTCTGTGCATACTTTCTCTAAGCATTACCACCTTCCTCTCTACTCTAAATCTAGGGCTGGTTTTGCCACTGCTATTCTACAGGGCATGTTGGCGGCTCCTGCTTCTTTATGATTTGCCATCCTCCCTTTCCTCTGCTTTGGGATTCTACCCAAGTGTCAGGACTGCAGCAATGTGAGATGAAGAACATAGTACAGTTTTGTACCTACCATAAATGTAGATGTTCGAAGATCCACATTGCTGCAGTCCAATTTACCCTCCCTCCTTCCCCTCTGTGTTTAGGGGTGGTTGTGTGAGTGGGATTGTACCATTCTATCTTTGTATATATTGTACATATATTGGGTGCAGGGGTGTTTGGTGTGTTGTTGTTGTTTTTGGTTTGACCTTATCTTTTTAGGGTCTTCTGACATCTGGGGCAAGAAAAGACTGAGGATATGACGTCGGTCATGCGCATTTGTACCCTGACGTCCTGACGTCAGATTAATGCGCCTTGACCGACGTCAGCCTTATACTTTGGTATTCGGGCCGACTGGGACAGCGGACTACCCCAAGTGTCAGGACTGCAGCAATGTGGATCTTCGAACATCTACATTTATGGTAGGTACAAAACTGTACTTTTTGATGCCTTGGAAGCTTCTTGCAGGGCCGCAGCCTCTGGTAATGTTATCAGGAGACATGCCTGGCTTCGGGAACAGAATTTACCTGAGCAGGTTAAGGTGAAATTGTTAGATGCCCCTGTTCAACATGATGTTTTATATGGATCCAAGGCTGAGGAGGTTATTAAAAAGATGGAGGAAAAAGCAAAATCTATGCAGACTGTCAAAGATTTCTTACAAGTTCAGCCTCCTAGATTTTCTAGAAATTGGCCCTCCAAAATTGGTCCTTTCCCACTTCTGACAGGCCTCAAAGGGGAAGATATAGACGGTCTAGAGGCCGGGCGCAGACACAGGCCTCTTATAGATCCAGACAGTGGACTGCTTCTTCACCTAGAAGGGGAGAAGACAGACCTCAGTCACAAAGGAAGCAGACCCAATGACTCCCTCTGTTGGGCTACAGGTCCTTCTTGCCTGGAAGCTCCTCTCGGAGGAAAATTATCTCTTTTTTACTAAAATTGGACACATATCACCCAGGACAAATGGGTTTTAGATGTGATTTTAAAAGGCTACAAATTCCACTTTCATACTCTGCCAAGGTCTTACAGTTGGCCAGACCTGCCAAAACATCAATGGTCAGAGGCCTTAAATCAGGTGGACGCTTTATTGGCCATGAGAGCCATGGAACCTGTTCCACTCCCAGAGCTGGGAAAGGGTTTTTATTCAAGATTATTTCTGGTCCCAAGAAAACAAAACTCTTGGAGACCGATTCTGGACCTTTCAGTATTAAATACTTTTCTGGAAATTCCAAAATTCAAGATGCTCACTCTGCAACAACTTCTTCCCATGCTCTCCCAGGATGCTTGGATGGTAACACTGGACCTGAAGGAGGCCTACTTACACATTCCCATCAGACAGAAACGCAGAAAATACCTCAGATTCAAGGCAGGCTCGAGACACTTTCAATTCTCTGCACTGCCCTTTGGCTTATCTACTGCGCCCAGAGTCTTTACCAAGTGCCTGGCTCCAGTAGTAGCTTACTGCAGACTCCAAGGGATTCAAATTTACCCCTGTCTGGACGATTGCCTTATCCAGGCGGACAGCAAGGAACTTTTACTTCAACAACTGCAGTTTGTTCAGCGTCTCCTCCTTCTACTGGGATTTTCAGTGAACACAAAAAAGTCACATTTGATCCCATCTCAACAAATGATCTTTTTGGGAGCTCTTCTAAACACAAGCTTACAAAAAGCCTTTTTGACTCCAGAAAAGCAAGTACAACTGGCAGCAATTTTCAAAACCTTGGCTACTTTGACTCGGCTCACTGCAAGGAAATTCCTGCAGGCTTTGGGCTACATGGCTTCTTGCATCCTATTGATTCCAAATGCAAGGCTTCATATGAGAAAACTTTAATGGTACCTAAAGAGTGTATGGTCTCAGCATTACCACAGCCTGGATACAATGATACCTCTGATTCCCTGCCTCCAAAAAGAGTTCCTTTGGTGGTCCAGAACTTGTGCTTTAAACGAAGGAAACCCCTTTCGTCTGCCTCAACCTTCTCAGATCATAACCACAGACGCTTCGGATTACGCTTGGGGAGCTCATTTTCTAGACAACTGCCAGCAGGGCTCTTGGCCAAAGAAACATCGTCACTGGCACATCAACCTGAAGGAAATGTTGGCAGTCCAACATGCTCTTCTAGCCTTCCAGAAATTTTTACAACCAGGACATCTTCTGATTCGTACAGACAATACCACAGTCATGTGGTACATAAACAAGCAGGGGGGCTCCCACTCTTACCCCCTTTGCAGACTAGCCATGACTCTATGGGACACAGCTCTAAATCTGAATCTGCATCTTCAAGCTCAATTCATCCCAGGAAAGCAAAATCTCTTAGCAGACATCCTAAGCAGAAATCTTTTGGATCCCCACGAATGGATGCTGGACTCCAACCTATTCAACAGGATTACAACAGTTTGGGGTTGTCCTCAGATAGATCTGTTTGCATCCCATCTCAATCATCAGCTGCCTCTATTTTGCACCAGGTCCTTCCACAAAACAGCATGGAAAGTGGATGCCCTGTCTTTCAGCTGGAGGAATCTTTCGGGATATGCCTTCCCTCCTCTTCCTCTTCTGCCTTGGGTGCTACTGAAAATAAAACAGGACAGACCCAAGATTATCATTCTGATAGCTCCAAATTGGCCTCGGCAGTTCTGGTATCCAACCTTAAGATACCTGTTCTTGGAACCTCCTTGGATTCTGCCTCTGTCTCCTTCCCTTCTGTCCCAACATCAGGGTCAGATGCTACACTCTCAAATCAAGACTCTGCCTGGCAGCCTGGCTCTACAAAGGCCTTTGATTCCTTCTGCTCTTCCCAAACAAGTTTGGGATGTTCTCTTGGAAGCTAGGCATCCTAGCACTAGAAAATCTTATGCTTCTAAATGGAAAAGATTTTGTATTTGGATGCAGGACCGAGGTTCTGATCCTCTTCTTCCTGATATTTCCTCCATTTTACTTTACCTCTCTGAACTCCTGCTTAAAGGCCTCTCCTTCTCTTCCATCAAAATTCATGCTTCTGCTATTTCGGCTCATTTCAGCACTGATCCCCCCATTTTTTCTCATCAGCTGGTGAGACAATTCTTGAGAGGGGCTAAGAATATAAGACCTCCCAGAACTCTTCCTGTTCCTGCTTGGGATCTTAATTATGTTTTGGAGAAGCTTACCTTACCTCCCTTTGAGCCTGCTGCTGCTTCGGATATCAAGTTCTTATCCGGGAAAACAGCTATTTTATTAGCATTGACTTCTGCAAGAAGGGTGTCAGAGTTGCAAGCTCTCATGGCTGTGGAACCTTACCTTATTTTCCATCAAGACAGGGTGGCCTTGAGGACCAATCCTACATTTATGCCTAAGGTAATTTCTAAAGTGACTTTAAATCAGACTATTCACCTTCCTACTTTCTTTCCAAATCCTCAAAACAAAGGGGAAAGGGTTTTACATTCATTGGACATACACAGACAACTACGATTTTACCTGGACAGAACTAAAGATTTCAGGAAATCTGATCAGTTGCTTATCTCTTATGCCTCCAGTTCTCTAGGCAAGGCTATTTCTAAACAAACTATTTCCAAATGAATTGCTCATGGAATAAGGTTTTGTTACTCTCATTTTGGGAAACAGATTCCAGGCACTGTTAGAAGTCATTCTACTAGAGCAGCTGCTACTTCAGCAGCTTTTCTCAGAGGAGTTCCTACCAAGGACATTTTGGAAGCTGCCACTTGGAGTTCAGTGCATACCTTCTCTAAGCACTATAATCTCCCTTTGTATTCTAAGTCTGGGGCAGGTTTTGCCTCTGCTGTCTTGCAGGGTCTTCTAGCTGCCCCTTCTTCTGCATAACCTCCACCCTCCTTCACAGCTTTGGGATTCCACCCTACAGTTATGACTGCAACAGTGAAACACGAAAAACATAGTACAGTTGTGCACACCTATCATAAATGTAGATGTTCAAGTGTCTTCACTGTTGCAGTCGGGGTTTCCCTCCCTCCAGTCCCCTCTTGTTTTTTCTGTTTGTTCTATCTCCTCTTACTTTGTGGTGTATTTGTGTTTCCTTTGGAACACCTTTTGGATATTTTGGGGAGCTTCTGACATCTGGGGAAAGAAAGGCTGGAGAAGATGGCGTCGGCTGTCAGCTATGTACCCCTGCGCTCTGACGTCAGGGTGCTTGCTGAAACAGCCGATGCCGGACCCAGACTTTGGGATTCTGGCCGACCTCGGGCTGCCTGCCGGCAGGAACACCCTACAGTTATGACTGCAACAGTGAAGACACTCGAACATCTACATTTATGGTAGGTGTACACAACTGTACTTTCTAGCTGCAAAAAACAGGCCTTCCTGACATTAAAATAAAGTCATGAAGAAAACTTTTAGAAAATTTTGAAGCATCTGTTTTTAAGCAGAGGCTTCAGTGGTACTATATTGTTTATACCTGGATGCCTGTCGGCTCTAAGATTTATTATCCACTCAGTTTCTTGTATTTCTGTAAGATTTTTAAGGTCACTTCCATGGAAATTGGGTACGATGTGATCCAAGACCATAAAAGTAAATGAGTGTGTGGGAAACTGTATAATGTGAGTGGCTAATGCATTGTTAGTATAAGCATTAGTGATATCTTGCAGATGTTGCATAATCCTAGCTTTAAACAACTGGTTAGTTTTACCTACATAGAAAGCTGCACATTTCTTGCAGCTAGCTAGATAAACTAAATCTCGGGAAAGGCAGGTAGCATATCCATTAAAATGGAAGTCTTGGCCAGAAATAGGATGTGAGAAGCAGTGGCTGGTGTTTATATAAGGGCAAGCTTTGCATTTGCCACATCTATATGTACCTTTCTTAGATGTCTGGAATCCAATTCTTTTTGAAACTCCATCTTTGAAGCATAGCATCCTTTTTAAGTTCTTTTTGTTCTTGTAAGTAAAACGTGGTTTCTCCCCTACTATCTCTTTAATTTTTTCATTCTCTGTCATGACTGGCCAGTACTTGCATATGGTGTCACATACTAGTCGAGAGTCAGAACTATAGGTCAGCAGACAATTTAGAGTCTTATTGAGATCCACTGTCTCTCTCAAATTCCTTTTTGTTTGCCTCATCACATATTTTTTCCTGAACGAAGGACATCCATTTGTTTTCCTAATATTCTCCAGCTTATCTGCTCTCATAACAATTTCTCGTTCCAAATAGCCTCTATCCTGTAAGAAGCCCTGTATCTGCTCAGTTTCTTGTGTTAAATCACGATCTCTTGTATAGAGCCTAGAAGTTCTAATGATCTGATTTTCTAGGATATTAACAAGTTCACATTTACAAATATTATACTTCACAAATATTGCTATATATCGTATAACCTAAGTAAGCAACATTACATACATTATTGAATTCCTGCCCTTTCTTTTTAAATGAGAAAAATCTTTATTAAACCGTCACTTATGATACCGGAAATCATACATTTATATAAATGAAAACAAACCACACTGACACAATCCTAGTTGCAGGCATTTTACATCACAACCCATAATGATACACTCCCAGCTACAAACATACATCATTTATAATCAACACAATTATTTTCAGTCAGACATTCCATAGCACATTTAAGTCCTACCTTCTTTTAAACCTCATATATATTGCTCTAATTCCTATTTTTTCCTAAGTAGTTTGCTCCTACCCTTTTCTCATCATCCTCTTTCGGCTGTTCCCGTTAGGGGTCGCCACAGCGGCTCACCTGTTTCCATTTCTTCCTGTCCTCTGCATCTTGCTCTGTCACACCAACCACCTGCATGTCCTCTCTCACCACATCCATAAACCTTATCTTAGGCCTTCCTCTTTTCCTGTTACCTGGTAGCTTCATCCTTAGCATCTTTCTCCCAATATACTCTGCATCCCTTCTCAGCACATGTCCAAACCAACGTAATCTTGCCTCTCTGGCTTTGTCTCCAAGCCTTCCAACCTGGGCTGACCCTCTAATATACTTATTCCTAATCCTGTCCACCCTCGTCACACCCAGTGCAAACCTTAACATCTTTAACTCTGCCACATCCAGCTCAAACTCCTTCCTTTTTGTCAATACCACTGTCTCCAACCCATATAACATAGCTGGTCTCACTACCCTCTTGTAGACCTTCCCTTTCACTCTTACAGGTTCTCGTCTGTCACAAATCACTCCTGACACTCTTCTCCACCCACTCCATCCTGCCTGTACTCTCTTCTTCACCTCTCTTCCACACTCACCGTTACTCTGAACTGTTGACCCCAAGTATTTAAACTCATCCACTTTCGTCACCTCTACTCCTTGCAAACTCACCATTCCTCTATCCTCCCTCTCATTCACACACATATATTCTGTCTTAGTCCTGCTGACCTTCATTCCTCTTCTCTCTAGAGCATATCTCCATCTCTCCAGGATCTCCTCCACCTGTTCCGTACTCTCACTACAGATCACAATGTCATCTGCAAACATCATAGTCCATGGGGACTCCTGTCTGATCTCGTCTGTCAACCTGTCCATCACCATTGCAAATAAGAAAAGTCTCAGAGCTGATCCTTGATGTAACCCCACCTCCACCTTAAATGCATTCATCACTCTCACTGCAGACCTCACCGCTGTCACACTACCCTCGTACATATGCTGTACCACTCTTACATACTTCTCTGACACTCCTGACTTCCTCATACAATACCACAACTCCTCTCTAGGCACCCTGTCATATGCTTTCTCCAAGTCTACAAAAACACAATGCAACTCCTTCTGACATTCTCTGTACTTCTCCATCAACACTCTCAGAGCAAACATCGCATCTGTAGTGCTCTTTCCTGGCATGAAACCATACTGCTGTTCACTAATCATCACATCCCTTCTTAACCTAGCTTCCACTACTCTTTCCCATAACTTCATGCTTTGACTGATCAATTTAATCCCTCTGTCCGTTACTACAACTCTGCACATCACCCTTATTCTTAAAAATTGGTACCAAAACACTTTTTCTCCATTCCTCAGGCATCCTCTCACTTTCCAAGATTTCATTAAACAATCTGGTTAAAAACTACACTGCCATTTCACCTAAACACCTCCATGCTTCCACAGGTATGTCATCTGGGCCAACAGCCTTTCCATTCTTCATCCTCTTCATAGCTATCCTTACGTCCTCCTTGCTAATCCATTGTACTTCATGATTCACTATCCCTACATCATCCAACCTTCTCTCCCTCTCATTCTGTTCTTTCATCAACCCCTCAAAGTACTCTTTCCATCTCCTCAACACACTCTCCTCGCTTGTGAGTATGTTTCCCTCATTATCCTTTATCACCTTTACCTGCTGCACATCTTTCCTAGCTCGGTCCCTCTGTCTAGCTAATCGGTACAGGTCCTTTTCTCCTTAGTGTCCAACCTTTCATGCAACTATTCATATGCCTTATCCTTAGCCTTCGCCACCTCTCTCTTTGCCATGCACCTCATCTCCTTATACTCCTGTCTACTTTCTTCATCTCTCTGACAATCCCACTTCTTCTTTGCCAACCTCTTTGCCTGTATACTCCTCTGTACTTCCTCATTCCACCACCATGTCTCCTTGTCGTCCTTCCTCTGTCCCGATGTGATACCAAGCACCTTTCTAGCCATCTCTCTTACTAGCTCTGCTGTAGTTACCCAGCTATTTGGTAACTCTTCACTGCCACCCAGTACCTGTCTTAACTCATCCCTGAACTCCACCTCACAATTACCCTTTTTCAGTTTCCAGCATTTGATCCTTGGTGCTGCCCTCACACTCCTCCTCCTCTTCTTGATCACCAACGTCATCCTACAAACCACCATCCTATGCTGCCTAACTACACTTTCTCCGGCCACCACTTTACAGTCTCCAGTCTTCTTCAAACTGGCTCTCCTACATAAGATATAATCCACCTGTGTGCATCTTCCTCCACTCTTGTATGTCACCCTATGCTCCTCCGTCTTGTTAAAATACATATTCACCACAGCCATATCCATCCTTTTCGCAAAATCCACTACCATCTGATCTTCTACATTCCTTTGTTTAACACCATACCTACCCATCACTTCCTCATACCCACACTGTTCCCTTCACCAGCATGCCCATTTAAATCTGCTCCAATCACCACTCACTCACCATTGGGTACAGTCATCACCACTTCATCCAATTCACTCCAAAAGTGTTCTTTCTCATCCATTGCACACCCAACTTGTGGAGCATATGCACTAACAACATTAATCATTACACCATCAATTTCCAGCTTCATAAACATCACTCTATCCGACACCCTTTTCACCTCCAAAACACTCTTCGCATACTGTTCCTTCAGAATAACTCCTACACCATTTTTCCCACCCACACCATCAATTTACAGCTTCATAAACATCACTCTATCTGACACCCTTTTCACCTCCAAAACACTCTTCGCATACTGTTCCTTCAGAATAACTCCTACACCATTTCTCCTCCCATCCACACCATGATAAAACAATTTGAACCCACCTCCGATACACCTAGCCTTACTACCCTTCCATCTGGTCTCTTGCACACACAATATACCAACCTTCCTTCTGTCCATCATATCAGCTAGCTCTCTCCCTATACCAGTCATACTACCAACATTCAAAGTTCCGACCCTCACTACCCCAGTCCTAGCCTTTCTCCTCTCTTCCTGCCTTCGGCCATGCCTTCCACCTCTTCTCCTACTTCGGCCAACAGTAGCCCAATTTCCGCCAGCACCCTGTTGGCTAACAGTACTGGTGGCAGTCGTTGTTAACCAGGGCCTCGACCAATCCGGTATGGAAATATTAACTGGTGACTGCATGAAAAGATTTGGTGAAGTTTTACACCGGATGCCCTTCCTGACGCAACCCTCCCCATTTATCTGGGCTTGGGACCGGCACAAAGAAATGCACTGGCTTGTACATCCCCAGTGGCTGGGTTGCTCCTACCCTTTTCTAAAGATCTAAATTCCAGTTGTTTTACCCCTGTCACTATATTCACTGCTTCTAGTATAGTTGGTCTAGGTTTTGATTTCCATTTTCTAGCCCCCATAATTAGACACAGCAAGGCCTTACCATGTCTAGGAAATTCCGATTCGATATCATAGCAAAGAAAAGTCATCTCCCTCATCACATCAATCAGCTCACTCAGCATCTCCGACAATGCATCCCACAGGGAATCCTTAAAGTCTTCCAACTCACAGCACTCCTAGAAAATATGCTCCCAAATACCTTTTTCTTCTCTATTACACCTTCAACATTTGCTTATTACCTGGAGTCTACTTGGGGTATAAAAATATCCATGTAAATATTTTCAAGCAAAAATCCTAAATCTTCTAGATTTTGTTGCATATTTGGGAAACAAACATATATGCTCCCATTGTTTCTTTGTGAATTACATATTGAATCTCTCTTCCCAATCCTTTCTAATATCTTCTGATTGAATCTTATAGTTATTATGCAATATTTTATATGCTGTACTAAATATTTCATTTTTAATGGCAGCTTCTGTTGTAGATTCTACTAAAACTGTACCAGTGCTTGTCTTTTGTTTAGGACCCTCCTATTTCATTCTCTTTGCCTATACTCTGATATCAATCCTTGACAGAGAAGGCAATCTCTAACCTGCAGTCCAAAAAAATTCTTGGCGTTTTCCCATTCTGTCATCTTTCCCTCTCTAATTATTTGCTCCCAATACCTTGATTCATTTGCCAGTTTTCTCCAAAAATTCCATCCCCTTCTTGCCTTTTGTCGGTATCCCCAATTACAGTCATTCTTATCAGCAGAATCTTTCTCCATTCCTATGTTGGCTTAGTTCTTAGGATATTTTCTGCTACTTTATAGATATAATATTCAGTATAATTATTGTTATTCTCTTTAAAGGCCTGCATCCAAAATCCCAGTCTCTACTTGTTTCTTGAGCTACCCCCCGTTTCATCGTTATCCCTTTCCACTTTGAATTATAGTTTTCTGCTTGTGCTATGTATAGGAGCCTTAACTGTGTAGCTCTGAAATACCCCTTTAAATTGTGTAATCCCAATCTGCCCTGTTCCACTGGAAGAATCAGCTATCAGCTTATCCCACTTGAGTCTTGCCATCTTCCCCTCCCAGATAAAGTCCTTCAGCTCCTTATTAATGGCTATACACAACTTCTCTTCTGGGTGATACAAATATGCTTGACCTGTGTATAAGACTAATGAGACTAAAAACATTTTAATTACTTGTAGCTTACTATTCATATCCCTATAACAAAGCTTCCAGTTTTTCAGTTTTTATATTATCTTTTGTTTAGTCTCTTCCCACATATCCTTAGCTGCAGCACCAGAATCATTTTTAATCCGTACTCCTAAATACTTCAATCTGAAGTAGTTAACTTCATTTGATCACTAACCTGTGGGTTTCGGATCCGATACGGATCCAAGCCTGCAGCATACCAATCAAAAAGATCCGAGCTCCAAGCTCCTCCCCCCTACTCATACTACACTGCAACCTCCTTCCAATCGGCAGATCTCGTTTGCCGCGGCTTCGCCAGCACGGGATTTTTGAGCTCCAGGCAAGTTGTCAGGGTTTTTTCGAAAACTTTAGTCTGTGTGTGCCCCTTTTGATAATTTTAGTAATAATTATTAGTTTATCCCTCTCTACAGTTACCGTTTACACAAATTTTTTTTGTACTTTGAAAGTTATTAACTTTCTGCTAGTGTAGGCCCCCCATTCCTGCCCATAGAGAGTGTGTGTGTGTGTGTGTGTGTGTGTGTGTGTGTGTGTGTGTGTGTGTGTGTGTGTTACCTAATATGTCAGAAAGTCAGAAAGTGACTTTCTGTAAGTGCACAGAGTGTGGCTACAAGCTGTCACCAGCCGATGGTCACACGGTCTGTGTATATTCTGCTTGGGGGTGTCCCATTTGTCATCCGGCTGCAAAGTCTGTGTGGCCTTCAACCCCCGAGCCCTGCGGGATCACAGGAACAAGTTAATTCTGGTGGGTCTTCTACCCGCAGAATCAGCTTCTGCCTCTTCTGCTACTTCCTCACCAGCCATGGCTGTGGCTGTCCAGCATTCAGTCCCTCCTCCCCTGTCCGGGACTCACCCTCCCACCTTACCACAGGGAGAGAGAAAGGCCAAGAAAGAGAGAATAAAAGAAAAACACAGGGAGACATTCAGAGAAAGGAAAAGATAAAGATAGAGAGAAGGGCCGCAAGTGGCAGGCCGAGTTGGATCCAACAGCCCCTCCCGCTAAGGTGATTTTGTCTCCTGTAAAAATTACCAGGCCATCCTCTCCTCGGCTCCATTCACCACATTTTTCTCCAAGCCAGAGGAGGAGGCTAGACCACCCTTGAGGTCGTCTTTGCGTTGGCTCTCCCGGCTGGCGTCGGTGGTGTCCTCTAGATCGACTCGAAGCATATCTGAAGCAGACATGGATTGGATGATGTGAAGGTTTCTACAAACTCAGCTGCAGATGGGGGTGTTGCTGGCTCCCCCTCTTTCCCGGTGAGGGGAGTTCGGCTCCGTTTTTTTGCCCCGATAGCTCCTTCTCCGATCTACCATCAGATATTGGAGTCTATGGACCCGAGGAGCCTCGGAGTCAGGGGGTTGGCGCCGATGGTGCCTTCAGCCTCGATGCCGGCCATGCCCTCGAGTCTGTCAGATCCGCTTTCGGATCCGAGCTCTTGGAGCCGAGAGTTTGGTGTCAGATCCGAGGGGATGAGTGTGTCATCGGCTTCATTGTGGTCGGGGCATACCTTCCCTTCAGGTCTGGCCATTCCAACTTCAGATCCGATCCCTTCGTCGGATCCGATTGTCTCAGCTCCCCTCACTACCAGTTTCAGGGAGGTCAGTTCTCCCTCGGCATTCGACGTTGTGGAGAAGGTTCTGTCTGAAGGATCGAGACCCCTCACTCTGTCCTCGGGGTCCATCCCTGCTCCCTCACAGCTGAGTTTGTCTTCCGTCATCCAGTCCCCCAGGAACAGCCTGTGTCTATTGCGTCCCAGCCAGTTCCCTTGGAGGAATACAAAACCATTTGTGAGCCATCCCTGGAGAGTCCATCCGAGGAGGTTCCTCACAAACGCCAGTGTAAAAGGAGGCACTTGGACTCCCCCTGAGTCCCTCACTGAGGATACCGACTTGGAGGAAGGAGAAGGTTCCCCCAAATCACCCCCCGAAGACGTCTTCTTTAGAGACATTATGGAAATCCTTCGCCGGGGGGGGGGTTCCGCCCAGAAAACTTCCTCTGACGAGTCGGTATTCCTGGAGGCGTTTAACACAGGCCCATCTACCTCTTGGGTGTCCCCTCCTGCCAACCCTCTGGTGGACTTTATCACCACCAGAGCTTGGAAGGAACCGGACACTGTGGAGCCTATACCCAAAAGGCCCGACAAAATAATGAGTCCACCGGCAGATAGAGCTTCTTGGAACAAAGTTTCCCCAGTTGATGCCATGGTGATGGCAGCAGCCACAAAAAAGGAACTCGCCCAAGAAAGTTCCTCGGTCCACCTCCCAGACGAGGAATCCAGGGCCATGGACCATCTTGGAAAGTGGACTTTTACTTCATCCACCTTTACTATAAGGGCGCTGAATTACTTGGCCCACATAATTGAACTGCTGCAGGACCTCGTGAAAGAGTATGCTGAGTCTCCCCTGGAGTCCATTTCGGCTGAGGATAAATGGACCTTCTCGGTTTGTATGGCCACTCTCAAGTCTGTGTCCAATACGTCCATGTGTTTACTCTCTCATGCCACCAAGGGAGCCGCTAGGGCTAGCGGGTCAGGCATCGCCTTAAGGTGTCACGCCTGGCTCCGTCTTTATGACTTCTCGGAACCCTTCAAGGCGTCCTTCTCTAACGCACCCTTTGACGGTTCAACCCTGTTCGGGAAGACTGTCCGCAATACGCTTGTCCAGAGCGAGAAAGACAGGAAGACGCTGTCAGTAGTCGGGATCCTCTTCCCTAACCCTAAAAGGTCCTTTTCCAGGAACCAGCGAGGGAGAAAGAAGCTGTGGTCCTGGAAAACTCAGCAGTCCCGGAACGCTCAGGACTCCTTCTCCCCCAGAGGCAGAGGGGGACAAGGTGGACGCCGGCCCAGAGGCAGAGGGGGGTCCGAAGAATTTCGGGTCACATGAATCTTTTTCAGAGCGAACCGCGCAGCATCCCTAAGGGGTTGCCCGACTGCTCCTCTCTGGAGGCAGTCGGGGACATTTTTCGATGCACCTAGCCCAATGGGAGTCCATCACGACAGATTGCTGGGTGCTTCGAATAATATCCAGAGGCTATTCTATTCCCTTCATAAACAAGCCCCCTTACACAAGGCGCCTCCTGGACGTCCCACCCGCTCAGAGGGAGATCGCTGCCTTGGAAATACAAAAGCTGCTAGAAAAAAGAGCCATCCAGCAGGTGCCCCCAGACCAGTCCGGATCAGGCATCTATTCCAGGTTTTTTTGGTGCCAAAAAAGACTGAGGACCTAAGCCTGATTCTCGACCTATAAACAATGAACCTGTCCGTTGCCTAGGAAACATTCTGGATGGTCACGCTTCAGTCTATTCTTCCCTTCCTGCAGGAGGAAGACTGGTTGTGCTCGATAGACCTCAAGAATGCGTACTACCATATTCTGATGGACAGGCGATCCAGGAGGTTCCTCCGCTTTCGGCTAGGGGCCAGTCTTTATCAATTCCGGGTCCTACCCTTCTGTCTCACCACAGCCCCCAGAGTGTTCACCAAGGTCATGGCAGTTGTAGTGGCCCACCTGAGACTTCAGGGCATTCAGGTCTTCCCGTACCTGAACGACTGGCTCTTCACTGCCCCCACCAGCATCTACTCTTACTAGCCAGAGATTGCTTTCTCCTGATGTCACCTCGGCTAGGGATTACTATAAATCTTAGGAAGTCTTCCCTTCATCCTGTTCAAGTGTTAGACTTCATAGGGGCGAGAACAGATTCTCATCAGGCCAGGGCATTCTTAACCCCAGACAGACTACACAGCCTGGCACTTCATGTGTTAGCGCTTCTGCAATCCTCTGCACCCCCTGCAGAACATGCCCTGAGAGCCTTAGGGTCCATGGCAGCAGCTATCAACCTGATCCCTTGTGCTTGTCTGCATATGAGAATTCTACAGTGGACACTGCAAGTTCAGTGGTCGATTCTTCATCAACCTCTAGATTTTCCGATCCCTCTGAGCAAAGTGTGCAGAAATTCTCTCACGTGGTGGCTCCAATCTCGGAATTTGCAGGAGGGATGTCCCTTCATTGCACCCCAACCCCAAGCCACGGTGACCACGGACACCTCCCGCCTAGGGTGGGGGGGGGGCATTGTTCAGGCAGGACTTTTCAAGGCACGTGGACTCAAAACGAGACCTTTCTGCATATAAATGTTCTAGAGATGAGAGCGGTCCTTTTAGTGTTGCAGGCCCTTCATGCTTATCTCCCTCTGAGAACTGTTGCAATCCAGTCAGACAATATGTCAGTGGTCTGGTATATCAACAAATGGGGGAACCAAGTCTTATCCCCTTTGTCAAGAAGCCATGAGAGTCTGGGAATGGGTGATCTCCACCAACCGCTTTCTGATAGCAACGCACATTCTGGGTCGGTCCAACATTTTGGCAGACAAATTGAGCAGAACTATCCTTTCTCCCTACAAGTAGTCTCTGAACCCTAGTGTAGTGGAACAGATCTTCCTCAAGTGGGGTCAGCCTTGCTGCGATCTCTTCGCATCGCCTTCCAACACGAAGTGCAGCGAGTTTTTTGTTCTAATCCCCCCAACGGGGGAAGCCCCCAGAGACGCTGTTGTTCATGCTTGGCTGCCCGGTCTTCTTTATGTGTATCCCCCGCTCCCGCTCATGATAAAGTTCTTACAGAAAGCTCGCCTGTTGGGGAGCAGATTGATCCTCATAGCCCCCGATCTCTTTGCATCGCCTTCCAATGCGAAGTGCAGCGAGTTTTTTGTTCTAATCCCCAGCTGTTGTTCATGCTTGGCTGCCTGGTCTTCTTTATGCGTATCCCCCTTTCCCGCTCATGATAAAGTTCTTACAGAAAGCTCGCCTGTTGGGGAGCAGATTGATCCTCATAGTCCCATTCCGGCCTTGTCAAGTCTGGTTCCCCTGCCTACGGTCTCATCTCATAGCTCCAACTTGGATCTTGGATCCCATTCCCGATCTGATTCGTCATCCCTCGGGAATGCTTCCTCCGAATCTGGGCAGCCTGAAGCTCACAGCTTGGCTGCTCCAGTTCCACTAGTTGCTAGGACTCCTGGTATCTCTTCTCCTGTTAAATCTATCTTGGTTGCGGCACATAAAACCTCTACCAGGAAAATTTACTGTAGCAAATGGAGACGCTTCTCCATTTGGGCTTCACAGAGAAATCTAGATCCTTTTACAGCTCCGATCCCAGTGGTATTAGACTTTTTGCCACATATCTTCCAGCAAGGAGCCAGCTCTTCCACATTGAAAGTCCAGCTGGTGGCTATTTCTTATTTCCATGTAGGGGATAATTTAGGCTCTCTCGCTGCTGCGAGAATTTGTAAGACCTTTTTGAAAGGCACTTTTCTTCTGAGACCTCCTATTAAGAATCCATCCCCGCCGTGGGATCTGACTGCAGTTCTTCAGTCCTTAGTTGTGCCTCCTTTCAAGCCCTCTGCATCAGTTGACTTAAAATTTTTGTCATGGAAGACGGCTTTTCTGGTAGCTATAACTTCAGCCAGGAGAGTGTCGGAGCTTCAAGGTCTTTGTATGAATCCCCCATATCTTGTGTTTCATAAGGACAGAGCGTCTCTCAGGACTAATCCATCTTTTCTCCCTAAAGTTGCTTCTGAGACAAACATTAATCAGTCTATTAATTTGCCTGTCTTTTTCCCTAATTTTCAGAACAAAGGGTAATACAAACTTTATTTGCTGGATGTTCACAGGCAGTTATGTTTTTATTTGCACAGGACGACAGTCTTTCATAAATCTGATCAGCTTTTTGTTTCTTTTGCTAAACCCTTTTTAGGGAAACCAGTTTCAAAAGTGACTCTTGCTAGGTGGATTTCCCTTTGTATCCTACAAGCATACAGAGAGCTTGATTCACCAGAACCAGTAGGAGTTCATGCTCATTTTATACGTTCTATGGCAACGTCTGCAGAATTCTGGTCTAGAGTTTCCCTGGATGACATTTACTCAGCGGCTACCTGGGTGTCTTCTCACACCTTTATTACTCATTATAAACTGGATTTGATCTCTAGAGGAAGGGCTTCCTTTGGCTCTGCAGTGCTCCGGAATATCCTTCCTTAAGGGCCTCCCAAGATTTCGGGTAGTTGGGGACTCTGTCCCACAGGTTGCTGATCAAATAGGTTCATAGGTTCATACTAGGCTATCTGCCCTAGGGCATTTATAAGCCTAGCCAGAGTGTGTTTGGCTTTCGCCACCCATTTTAAATTAATTTTGCTAAGCCTTTTTTTTGAGGTTAGTATACTGTGCTTCTGTCTGACACAGAAGTGATACTTGGGGTAAACCTACGATCCCCCATCCACTCATCAAGATTCCTCTTGAAGAGAGTCAATGAGGGACTCTGCCTAAACTGGACTGGGATTTTATTCCAGAGTGAAGGGAGCCTCTGGGTTATGAATCTGTCCCTCCAGCATGTCCTATTTATTTCAGTGCTGAGGTTCAAGTCTCGAGCTCGATGGGATTTGGATTTTCTGAGGTGTAGCATGTCCATTAATTCTGGGTTGGACATGGCTTTATACGTCAGGCACAGATCACCTCTGAGCAGGCGGTATGCCACTGAGTAGAGCTGGAGTTTCTTTAACCAGGCAGCATATGGCATCTGTTTGAGCCTGATCCTCTTGGTGAGGTACTTTTGGGGTCTTTCCAGTTGCTGCAGGTGTCTGGTAAGGTACATCCCTAAAGGGGCATTATACTCAATTATGGGCCTGATGAGGGATGAGTAAAGAGGCATGATGACCTCCCCTGATCTAGATGTGAATCCCTTCATGATTAGGTGAGCTATATAAAATGTTTTTCTAACCACTTTGGCCACGTGGTTGTCAAATGAGAGATTGCTATCAACTTGGGTCCCCAGGTCCCTAATTACTTCTTCCGTAATGGATTACCACTTATGTGGTAATTTGTTTTTGCCAAAGGGATGACTATACACTTTTGGCGTTTAGCTTGAGGCCATGGCTCTGGCACCAGTTGTCTGTTTCTATGAGGCCCTTTTGGAGGATGCTTGTGTCAGCTGGAGAGTCGATTATGGCTCCCAGTTTGCAGTCATCTGCGAACTTGGTCAGCCACAGTCCTTCCGTGTTGGCCTGTACCTCTGAGAAATATACACCGAACAAGAGAGGTCCCAGGACTGAGCCTTGTGGGACACCACTTGTAACTGGTTTGGAGTCTGACATGGCTCCAGCAATTCTAACCATGTGGGTTCTGTCCTTGAGCCAGTTTGCAACCCATCTAGTGACATAGGGGTTTATATTTAAGGTGGTGAGCTTATCTATAATGCCTGAGTGGGGTATTGTATCGAAGGCTTTTGCGAGGTCCAGGTAGGCTGTGTGGACCACCTTCCCCTCGTCAATGGCCTTGGTGACTGTTTCAAAGAAATCAACCAGGTTTAAGAGGCAGGATCTGCCCTTAACAAAGCTGAACTGGGTAGGATCCAGTGTCTGTAGGTCCCCAATATCTTTATTTATAAGGTCCATGATGATCCTTTCCATAGCTTTGCAGACGAAGCTAGTCAGACTTATGGGATGATAGTTTCCAGGATCCGTTGAGGCACCACCTTTATGGAGAGGGACCACCATTGCTGTACACCACTCTTTGGGTACATATCCTGTAGTAAGGCTGAGATTAAACAGTAGTTTTATGTTTGGGTTCAGCTCTTCTTGGCGTTCATGTAGGACGCAGCCCGGGACACCATCTGGTCCCATTGATGCTGTGTTTTTTGCTTTGGAGAGGGCGGCTCTTACCTGAGCATCTGAGATGCCAGGGGGGCAGCACTCTGCTGGGATAGATATTTTCCCTTTTGGTGGGGAGGGGGGGACGTTTGCGCTGAACCGGTCAGCTAGGATGTTGGCAATGTCTGTGGGTTCGGTGTATTTTTTGTCATTTTGGACTAATTCTGAGCGTATATGGGAATTCCCACCCAGGTTCCTAACATAACTAAAGAAAGCCTTGTGATTATTCTTAGTGTCCTGTGCAATTTTTCTCTCAAAGCTGGCCTTAGACGATTTTATGAGTGCCCTTAGTTTTTTGCTAATACTGATCAGAGATGCCTTCCCATTTTGGGTTTTTGCTTTATCATGTAGTAGCTTCCTCCTTCTATTGTATAGTTTGTTTATGGCTGGGGTCCACCAGACAGGACGTCTGCCTTTGGAGGATTGGGTCTTGGTTTTATTTGGGATTGCATGATCCATGCATTCCTGAATGTGATCATAGAATGCGTTTATAAAGGATTCTGCAGTCTGGGCCATATTTTCCACAGGCCCGGGGGCTTTGAAGGATTCCACCTCAGTTTTGAGGAGTGTGAAATGAAGTCAACTACTTCAGATAAAGAAGTTATGTACTCACCATAACGTTCCATCTGAGTAAGTAAACTTCATTTGTCAGCAATTGTCCCTCCCTCCCTCCTTCCCCCTTACCTTGGCGTTATTTTTGCTGAGCTTGATGTTCAGAGTTCACGAGCTGGAGGTTTGTCCTTGGTTTAGGGGTCTCAGGTTAGTTTGTTGGTGTCACGTGTGGAGTGTCAAACTCGATCTGAGGATTGGAAGGAGGTTGCAGTGTAGTATGGGTAGGGGGGAGGAGCTTGGAGCTTGGATCTTTTTGCTTCGTATGCTGCTGGCTCAGATCCGTATTGTATCTGAAACCCACAGGTTGCAGATAAATGAAGTTTACCTACTCAGATGGAATGTTATGGTGAGTACATAGCTTCTTTTTTTTATCATGTCCCCAGAAATATGGATATTGCTGAACCAATTCACAAGTGGGTACATAATTTACCGCTTTTGCCTTTTTTCAGCTTCATTAATTTTGGATCCCAAAAAGATGTGAAACTGTATCAAAATGTTCCACAACTCTGTAATGTCTATTTCTGTTTTTTTTTTTCAGGTATAAAATAATATCATCTGCAAATAGAGCCAGCTTTTCTTGACTACCATACCAATTATATTCTTGAATTTCTGAGTCTCTTATTTTTTTTTGTCAGTGGCTCTAAATATAATGTAAATAACAAAAGGGAAAGAGGACACCCCTGTTTGTTTCCACTGTTCAAGCAGAAATTATCAGAGAGGATCCCACCCACTTTAATTTTCACCTCTGATCCCTCATATATCTTTCTAACCAACCTTATATATTTTTTCAGGAAATGCAAATGCTTCCATTGCCCTGCTCATAAAGCCCCAGCTTACTCTGTCATGTGCTTTCTCTGCATCAAGACCCAACAACAATCGTATTTTCTTGCATTCTGCCTCCCTCTGGATCATTAACTTTCTGTTAATGTTGTCAAATGTTTGCCTCTGCCCCACAAAATTGCATTGATCCATATCTATCAATTTTGGCATTACTTTTGCCATTATTTTAGCAATTATAGACTGAATACTTTATAATCATGGTTTAGTATTGAAATGGGCCTTTATGAAGCTGGATCTGATTGTTCTTTACCCTCTTTAGGTATTACAGCTTTCTTCCAGGATGTTGGTACTTCTCCTCCTCTTAAAATAGTGTTAAACAAAACCTTCCAGATCTTTGTCAGTTATTTCCCTCCTAGCTTTCAAACTTTCACAAGAATGCCATCTATTCCTGGGGACTTTCCTGTAGATTGATTATACATCACAATTACCATCTCATCTCCTTGTATCCTAACCGTTAGTAATTGAGACTCATCTACCTTTAGCCCTGCATATTTAATTATTCCAGAACCATTTCCATTTGTATCTTTTCTTGATTTCCATATGTTTCTGCTTTATACAGACCTTCATGGAATTTACAAAATATTTCTAATATCTCTACAGGATGTCTTGTTACTTTCCTTGTTATAGTCTCCCTAAACTTGCCAACAGCCTTTTCTATTTTCTATTGCCTGAGTCATGCTAAAAGTTTTTTTTGTGCTGTAGTGTTATTATCAAAAAACAGTTGCTTAACAGCAATCTTTCTAAACTCATGTATATTATCAAGGTAATCCCTTATTTTCTGCTTAGCATTCTGCAGTTGATCCTCTTCTTGTTCTATGAGATTCCCCCTATTTTACAATACTTTAACATTTGTCAGTCCCTCTAAATAATGCTTAATTCTTAACCATGGCTGCCTTTCTTTTATTCCCACCCTATTTTTAAACTCCACCTTAATTTTCTCCCACTCCCTAGCTTAATTTTCAAAAGTAATTTCTGTCCTCTTGAATAGCCCCTGCATAATCTCCATTACCCATTCCTTAAATTCCTCTCTTTTCAACAGGAGGGAAAGAGCCAATGTGTCATTTTAATTTTATTACCCTGTGTTTTTATTTTAGTTTATTATTGGTGCATGATCTTAAATAGTTATTAGGTACATATCAAGACTTCCAATTAAATGTGCATGTTCCTGTGAAATATAAATTCTCTCTAGTCTAGCCCAGTTTTTGTATCTTGGGGAATAATATATAAATTCACTCCAAACTCTTATTACTGAAGTCACATCTTCTCTGCAACGTATTTTCATAAATTACTTCAAAAATCTACCCTCCTTTGTTATATGTTCACTTCCGGGCCTGCCAGACGCATCTTCACTGCTGGAAGTCAAATTAAAGTCCCCACCTATAAGAAATATTCATTGCTGAAAACTGATTATTCCATTCCCCACCTATAAGTTATATTCCTTGCTGAAAACTGATTATTTCACACAGAATTGTATTTTCATAATCTCCATTATAGCAGTTTTAGGTGGAATATAAATAAATGCAAATGTAAACTTCCTTCCTTGCCAGTATTCCCTTAGCCCTTCAAATCTGCTATTATTATCTTTTTGTCCTCTTCTATCACAATTGGTGCTCCTCCTGAAATTAATATATGTACTTCTCCTTTCCTTTGTCCCAGATATTCAGCTGAATAACCATCATGAAAACCTTTCTTTATCAAATTTGCATGTTCAATTCTTTTCAAGTGTGTCTCCTGTAGCACAGCTATTTGCACTCTGCTTTTTTAATATAGTTCATAGGTTCATAGATAGGTTCATAAATTAGTACTAAGCTAACTGCCCTTGCGAGCCATTTTAAGCCTAGCCAATTATTCCTTGTGAGACTCAAACCCCGCACCTTGTGTTTGTAAGGCAAACATCTTAACCATTAGGCCACCCTCCTCTTAACCTAAATGAGCAGCCCTTGCAGGACTTGAACCCAGGACCCTACACACCATGCCCTATGTAATTTACCAGTAAGCCACCTCAGCTGTTCTTTCTTTTTTGTATTTATCTGTGAGACCAATGACATTTAAAGACATCACAGAAAACATTATTGTATTAAAAAGTTATTATTCCCACCTTTTATGTAAAATACCTTTTTTGTTAAATGTCTACTTCCAGCTTTTTTATTACATGCATACACAGTTTGGCAGGTTGAACTTGTATAAAGTTGTTTCTTGTCATATCCATTTGAACCTATGTCACATCTTAGAAGACTTTTTGTTTTATTGAAAACCCTGAAGGAAAAAAAAAAACAAACAAACCCTCAATACCCTCTAAAACCTATCCATTTAATACTAACACACAAAACTATGTACATCTTCAAATGCTAAAGTTTTACCCTCCTAATTGGAACGATTGATCCAAACTGACAGCCACACTCACAGACTTGAGGTAGCCTTAAAGAAAGGTTATCCATGGTAAGACATGGTGCAGCCTGTGCTTCTATTAATTGTTAACTGGTTTTGTTTTATCTTTATAGCTCTCCCAGCTGGGAAACTCCTGAATGCTTTCAGAGAACATTATCTCCTAGTTAGTTTCTATTTTCTTTTTTTCTCCCAGCCAATCACTGTCTACTATACTGCAACCAGTTTCTCTGTATCAGATTATTTCCATGGAGACATGAGGGTGAGAAACAGAATTGCTACTAAGCATCCATTAATTTGCTAGAAAAAAGCCTCACAATATTCAAAATTCTTTTTCATTTACTTGCTTTCTCTTAAAATGTGTTACTAAATCAGTTTAAGGTCCTTAAACAAGTAATTCCCTCATGTAAGAATAAGAATAAGCACATTAATTTTGCTTTTGTCATGCTCTTCTACCAAGGCTTTTTTTTACATTACAGTGTGTACATTTCTTAAAACTGAACAAAAAAATGGAAAAGGGGGGAGAAAGGGAAAAAAGAACAGCACATATTTACAATTCCCATTACACTTAAAAATAACTGAGAAAACTTTATTTTATAGCATGCAAAGAAACCATACACCACAAAAATATTACTACTGAAAAAATGTTTTCTTTATTTATAGTTAATTTTCTCCCGTCTCTTCCCTTCCCCAAAGCATTTTTTCCAAACATTAATGCTATGAAGTGGGGAATATATTTTAAAGGCCTTCATAAGTCCAACAGATTCTGAAAAAGTCCAATATTTTCAGATTTTCTTGTTTTGTCATATTTCACAATTATAATTATTGCATTGTAATCCTGCATTAAGTTACTTGTTTTATTACTGTTCCTCTCCATCTCCCAAATCCCGTCTCTGCTTCATTTCCAACATACTATTGATTTTTCAAGTCAACTCTCATGCACCCTTCCCTCTCTGCAACATTTTCCATTGAAACAGTGAAAAGGTTTCACAGGTATAGTCTCTCTGTGGTCTTTATTACCAGAAGAACAAGAAGCAGAATCTTACTCTGTTTCACAGCTCCCCTTTTGTTAGACAAACTTTTGTATTTCCTCCTTTGCATGTACTTCATCAAAAATTGATTTTGCCCCTCCAGGGAAGAATACCTTGAAAACAGCTGGGTACAGCAGTTTGAATCTCACACCTGTGTTTCAACATTCCCTGAATAGTGGAATGAATTTACTCCCCTTCTGCCTGGTGCATAATGAGTAATCATTCTCCACAAACACTCTGTTGTTTACCACTTTTACTATGTTGGCCTTCTGCCACAGTTTTGTCAGAATAAGCTCCTTCTGCTGGTAGGATTGCATGTTTACTATTAAGTTGCTTTCTCATAGCCAGGATTGGAGCATACACATGATGTGCCCTTTCAACTAACAACTCCTGCTGTGGAATACCAGTCCAGTTGCTTATTTGTCCTTTCATAAAATTAATGCGGTCTTTCCCTGTCAACTTCTCTGGTATACCTGAAAATCTCAGGTTTTCCCTACATGCTTTGTCCTCTAATTCTATTATTTTTTGAAACATCTCTTCCTGAGCAGTCTCATAATCAGCCAGCTGTTTCTTCATTTCAAACTCTGATTTTTGCAGCTTTATCACCTTATCTGAACATCTGTTTAAAGTTTCTTCCTTTTTTTTCCAGCTTTTTGTTGTTTGTGTTGATATATGTCATCAGTGTTTCATTTATTTTAACCAGGTCTGTGTGCAGTTGTCTTATATCTTCCTGCAGGTTACTGGAAATCATGTCTGGAGGTTGCATTTCTTTTTGCTGAAAAGCTGCAGACCTTTCCCCAGTCAGTGTTTCTTCCTCACTTTTTGTAGCTGATTTTTTTCCAGGTGCCCTGTATTTCTTTTTTTCCTGGCATCCAGGCAATACACTTACTAGCTAGCTTCTGAAATTTACCCAGAAACACAAACGCCTACTGATCTTCTCTATTGAGTTTCCGTTTTCACACTGGGAGGGCTAGAGTTAAGCTGTTTGTCAATGTGCAGCTGTCTTGGAAAGAATTATTTGCACCCTTTGCAAATTCTAAATTGGGAAAATCAGTTGCAAAGGTAACTTTAGCCAGATGGCTGACGGACTGCATATTATCAGCTAGAACAAATTGGATTTATCCGTACCAAAACCTCTAAGAGCTCATTCAACTAGGTCCATGACAACATCGTCAGTGTTCCTGTCTAGGGCTTCCATGGATGACATATGTGCAGCTACATCTTGGGCAAATCCTCATACCTTTATTACTAATCACAAACTGGATCTGGTCTTGAGTGGAAGAGCAGCCTTTGGCTCAGCTGTGCTCAGGAATATCCTTTCTTATAGTCCACCTAGGAATTTAGGTAGCTGAGGATTCTGTCCCAACAGTTGAGGATAGAATGAAACTTGACATCAGATAAAGAAGTTATGTACTTACCATAACGTTCCATCTGTGTTGTCTATTTTCATTCTTCCTCAGCTCCCCACCCACCAACCCCCAACCTTTTTTCACAATGAATTTCTGGAAGAACGAGTGATTATAAGGACACCACTGTCCTCCTTGTTGAGCCCTAGGTATGGCTGATTCTATTGGGAATTTTTATAGCAGTTTTCTCTTCTTTATTCAAACAGCAAACAAGATCTGAGGTATATTGAGGGTTGGTGCATTATGGGTAGGGAGGGACTCAAGAGCTTTTTGGTGGCCATGAGCTATAGTAACGGTTGAGTGAGATCTGAGGAATGGATTCAAACCCAACAATTCAGGAAGAATGAAAATGGACAACGCAGATGGAACACTATGGTAAATACATAACTTTTTTTTATTACAGTAATAGAATAGTCTTATACTTGAAATGAACAAAATACTTAATTTAACATTTAGATTAGAATTGTAAGTATCGACCATCCAACAATAATGCTTAAATAAGAATGATGAAATTTATGTGATAAACTAATAATATCTGCAGTGTTTATCAAGACCAGTTTAACTGCTCGATAACAGTAAATCATTTGTATAGAAAAAGCAACGAAGAAGTAATAGTACTTTAAGATGTAATTGGATAAGCTTCTGGTGTCATTCAAAGTGGATCCAGTGTCTGTCTGCCTGGAAAGACATGATGAACAAACCACGATGTTTTGCCAGAGATGGTCTGCACCTGTTACCCCTGGGATTCAGGTTACTGGCTAAAGCTCTTGACACCCCTATAGTGCCCTTTTTTTAGGCAAGGTTCAAAGGACAAAACCACCACCGTAACAGATACAAGCATACAAAATCTGAAGGTAATGCTACTCAATGCTACAAGTCTAAACCTCAAAATGCACTCTCTCGAGGCACTCCTAAAAATGGAGAACATCGATATCTGTGCAGTAACTGAGACCTGGTTCAAGGCTCCAGAGAGCACCCCTGCAAAACCAGGCTACAACTCTTACCACACTTTTCGGCCACAAAACCAAGACCGAAACACTAAAGGTGGAAGAGTGTCCATATTCACCAAGGATATTCACACCTCCAGGCTAGTTGCACAACACAATGCATCTGAAATTCTCCAGGTGCAACTAACACTAGGTAAGACTGCAGTCCAAATTGTAGCTTGCTACAGATCCCCAACCATGCCCCAAGATTATCACTACACCTTTCTAAACATACTCGAAAATATTAAGATACAACCAAACACTCTAATACTGGGTGATTTCAACTACCCTCCCATTAACTGGGAAAACTACTCGGGTACCAACTCCTTTTCCCAACGGTTCTTGGAATTCATAGATTCTAACGCCCTGCATCAACTAATCCATTGTCTCATCAGGGGCTCCAGTATCCTAGACCTGGTCATTACCAACATGGGAAATAGATGCTCCACACCAGTGGTCACCCCCTCATTGGTCAGGTCTGACCATAAGCAAATCACCCTTGACAGCCACATCCCACCCCCACTCCCCAGTAAGGAAACCTCCTTAAAAAACGTCTCCAAAGTCAACTTCATGCTACTGAAGTCAGAAGTGACAAACTTCATAACACCCATGCAGACGGGATCTGAAAGTTTGACTGCAGAATCCTACACTAAGGCACTGTACAAGCACATCCACTCGTGCATGAATCGTGCCATCCTAAGTAGAACCAAGATGCTTTCCTCCAAAAAAAGGAAGCCAATCTGGTGGTCCCTTGCTATAAACAAACTATACAACAGAAGGAAGAAACTGTTGCAGAAAAGAGGAAAATCCCAGCATGCAAAAAACTCCCTCACCAACCTCAGTAAGAAACTGAGATCCCTCATAAAATCCTCAAAAGCTAGTTGCAAAAATAAAATTGCCAAAGATTACAAAGACAACCACAAGGCATTCTGTAGTTATGTCAATAATCTAAATGGCAATGCTCAGGTCTGCTCTGAGCTACAACAGAATGGCATTAAATATACTGATCCCAAGAATATTGCCAGTATACTGGCAGATCGATTTAGTGCCAACTTCACCCCCCTCTCACCCCCTAAAGGGACCATCTCAATACCAAAAGATTGCCAAATTGCAGTAATCACGGCCACACCGGTAGAAACCGCACTCTCCAAAGCTAAGAATACAGCATCCATGGGACCAGATGACATCCCAGGCTGTGTACTACATGAACTACAAAATGAACTGGCACCTCACCTAAGTGTCATGTTTAATCATAGCCTTGCCTCAGGCTTCGTGCCCACTGAGTGGCGCACAGCTACAGTTATCCCACTCCACAAGGGGGGATCCACCTTGGATCCCGGGAACTACCGTCCCATCAGTCTGACAAGCCTGATCTGCAAGGGTATGGAACGCATTATCAAGGAACTTATAAACAAAGACATTGGCAACGTTCAAACACTGGATCCCACCCAGTTTGGGTTTGTGAGGGGCCAATCTTGTCTTCTGAACCTGATTGACTTCTTCAAATCAGTCTCCAGAGCCGTGGACGAGGGTAAGGTGGTCCACACAGCCTATCTGGACCTCGTCAAGGCCTTCGACACCATCCCCCACTCTGGAATCATAGATAAACTTACTAGGCTGGGCATAAATCCCTATGTCACTCGATGGGTTGCCAACTGGCTTACTGACAGAACCCAGACTGTAAAAGTAGCCGACTCCAAATCCAGCTCCAGACAAGTGACAAGTGGAGTACCTCAGGGTTCAGTCCTGGGACCACTCTTGTTTGGCATCTACTTCTCTGATGTGCAGGCCAACACTAAGGGACTCTGGCTCAGAAAGTTCGCAGATGACTGCAAACTGGGAGCGATTATTGAATCTCCAGATTATGTGAATATTCTACAAAAGGACCTTACAGAAACAGATGCCTGGTGTCAGAGCCATGGGCTCAAGCTTAATGCCAAGAAAAAGTATAGTTATCTCCTTTGAAAAAAAACGTACCCATGAATTACCACATAAGTAGCAGTACACTAAACATCGAAAGTGTGATGAGAGACTTAGGGACACAGGTGGACAGTGGTATCACTTTCGATAACCACATCACCACAACAGTCAGGGAATCCTATGTGGCTCACTTCATCACTAAGGGCTTTTCATCCAGAAAAAAGGAGGTCATTGTCCCACTATACTCATCCCTCATTAGACCCATTATAGAGTATAATGCCCCATTTGGTATGTACCTCACACGACATCTGTAACAGCTGGAAAGGCTACAGAAATACATCACTAAAAGAATCACAGGCCTAAAGCAGATGCCATATGCTGACCGTCTAAAAAAAAACTCCAGCTATACTCTGTGGCATATCGTCTACTCAGAGGCAATCTCTGCTTAACATACAAGGCCATGTCAAACCTTGAGCTGTTGGACATGCTCCACTTAAAGAAATCCCAATCCCTCAGAGCCACACGCTCCAGGGATCTAAACCTTGTCATCACAATGAACAAAACATGCTGGAGGGATAGGTTCCAGACCCAGAGACTCCCCATACTCTGGAATAGACTGCCCATACATGTCAAGCAGGGCGCCTCCTTGGCCCTCTTCAAAAAGAACCTTGATGATTGGATGGGAGATTGGTAACTCACCCTGGGGATCATGTCAGTCGCCCTGCTAGACAGGGGTCCAGAGAAGTAAATATTGTGGGAAGAAATATCCAGGGAATTGTTATGGCTAGGTTTGTATAGGCCCTAGGGCCTATAGCCTAGTACCAACCTATGAATCTATGAACCTATGCTGAAAGCAAGTAATAGTAAGTTTCGAAAGTTACTTAGTTAAGATTGCCGACAAATAATATGAACATTTTCTCAGCATTCTCATTCTTTAGCTACAGTAGAACAGAGTTGACTGCCACCTACCATTTATAAAGTGTTTTAACTTTACCATCAATACATTGATAGCAAAAGCTTCCTAAGAAGATTTTTTAAATTTGTGAAATAAATATACATGCTTACATATGTGCACATGCACACACATCCCCCCCACACTCATGTTTATATTTGTGTGTGTATGAGTATAGTTAAAAACTCTGACATACTGATACTAAGATGCAAATAAAACCCACGTTAAATTGATAGCAAAAAAAAAAAAAAAAAACAGGCAAATACTATATTTCTGTGATCAATTTACTGTAAAGTTACACTAAAATGAAAAAAAATGCCAATACCATAGAATGTGGTTTGCATAAATAGTGATAGCTTCCTCCTGTAACACCTTACTAATGATTGATAACTTTAACCCTGCCCCAACCCCACCCGTGCACCTTACCTCTGAAATACCCTTTCCATAACACTGCCACTAAACTGTCAGCATTCTGACCTGTCATTATTCAGAGCATGTAGTATTTTTTCAAAGAATTAAGCACAGCTACAGTAGTCTGCTCAGTTTATTGAACATGCACAAGAAACCCATCTCTAAAGTTTGAAATCTTTACTGAACATAAGCAAATAATCAGAAAGATAACAGAACCAAATTATCTTAATTATAAAAGTTTTTACTCTACCTTTTCATTAAGACTCAGCTTTCTATCCAAAATAGTTAATTTCCTCTTACTGTCATTATCCTTCATCCAAAATCCAGATCAACTATTTTAGTAATTCATGGTTTAAGGTAAACTCAGTTCTCCCAGTTGTAATTAACCAATATTTTTAATAGATCAGTTTTCACCCAATGTTGAACTCTCCAGAGTTGTATTTAGGCTGTCCATCTGAGCCTTTCTGTCTTAGTCCATAGGTATCGATACACATTCAGACCTGTGTTTTACTACCTCTCAGAGACAGGCTAGTGCCTCTGTCTGGCTCTGTCCATGACTTTGCTTGTAACATCTCTCTTCTGCCTGTTTCTTCTCCTCCTTTTTTTATTAAATGGGGCCTGGCTTCTTCAAGTTAAGTGGTCTGTCTGGGAATCCTCCTACTGCAATGCCCCAGCATTGCAGTTTCCCAAACTCCCTAGTGGTCACTTGTGGGCAATATGCCCCATGAACCTTCCATAGCTCAGACCTGTAGAGATGAGCAAAATAGGCCAGCCAGATCCCACCTTGACTGGTCTATGAAACCAATGATAGAAGTCTATAATTCCTTCACATTTTAGTCCAGTTGTAGCAAGTTCTGGCAAAGTGTCCTGCTTGGAGAAAGGCATTGCATCATGGTTGCTGAATGCCATATCCAGTCACTCATTTAATGGACTTTGTCGTAGATTTACCAGGTTGGTGAATAATTTAGATAATGGGTGCAGAACACTCAATATGATGTTGTTAATCTTCTTTCCATTCATCACTGATGGGTTCGGAACCGTGTTGGCCTAATACCAAGCTCGCATACACCAAAAACTCTTGAGCTAAGCCACTACCCACAATGCCCTTTTCCCTGTTACTTCAGATCTCGTTTGCCGCATAGCCATATAGCAGGGTTTCACCGAGCTCTCAAGCTAAGTGATATTTTTCTTGTTACTTTCTGTATTTTTGGATATTTATCCCTTGTTTAGTCACTTTCTAAATCTTTTCCCTTCTACTTCACTCGTTTTACAGTTATTGTAACTTTACCTAACTAGCTGTACCCATTGTGTAATTCTTTTTACCATCATTGGTACACCCTCCCTTGTGGTATCGCTTGATACCATTGTTGGTATCTTCTTTCCTTTTCTTCTTCCTTTTCTTGCCTTTCTAGGTTTTTAATATTCTTGTTAACTTGTAATTAGTGTGTGTGTGGAAATGTCTGATAAAAAAGGGACTTCGGGGTTTAAACATTGCACTTCTTGCAATGGTAAACTCCCAAATAGCGACTCTCACGATGACTATGTTTATTTTCTGGGGGTTTCTCACCTCTCTGTTAAACCCCCTTGTCAAATTTGCCAAAGTTTCAGTCAACAGACGCTGAATGAAAGAAAAAATAAATTGATTTTGAAAGGCCTTCTCGGTTCTCCTGTCTAAGAGGCCCTTTCTGTGTCAGAGGTCTCAACCCCCAGTAAAGGACCAGAAACATCCCCATTCTGATCCCTCTTCACCGGCTGGTGATAGTAATAAGACACATAAACATAAGGCCCACAAAACTTCCTCAGAGCACAGACTTGCTAATTTGGCTCCAACTACTACTACTGTTCTGAGCTCTGCTCCGATTTCTACTATGACTCCACTTCAGCTACGGCATCGACTTTGCCTATCAACTACAGCTATGGCACCAACTTTGCCTTTGACCACACTGAAAACAGTTCTGACCCATGCAATTTCTTTATAACTGGTGACATCGACTCAGAGCGCCTCTTCGGCACCGAGCCCTTTTACTACTCCACTGAGTCCTTTACTACCTGTCTCAAAATTAGAGACTACGGTGCCACTAGCTCAGACACCATGGACCCGATACTCACCTTCCTTGGATCCATTCCTGGGTCAAATATACAGTCCCTTTTTGGGCCGACTTGACTCCCCCTCAGGAGGGTTCAGAGGTCCACCAGGAGTCTATCCGAACTTGATGTGGTACGCCTGTTGGATCAGCTGTTGACAACCAGAGGGATACCAAATGTTCTTAAGACTCATCCCCATCTGGGACTTGTGTCTATCTCTTCCAGGACTCCGACGTATACTCCTCCTTCGGACCTGTCAGTTTCGAAGCCCATTGCTCTGACGTCCTTTGTGGAACCCCGTTCCTTGGCGCCAACAGTGACTGTCACTGAGGCTTCAAGGCCACCCCTTTGGTTTTTGATTCCAATGGAACCATCCCCTCATCAGACTCAAAATGGTTGGGGGGCGGAGTCCTCGGTCCAGGGCACAGTTCCGAGTGTTTTATTGGTTCCACCCTCAGATCCAGAGATAATGTCAGCCCTGATCCTACTTGAGGCTCCATCCCTGGGAGCGAGTCCGATGGAGTGGGGTGTGACCCTGGTTCCACGGTTGTCTTTCTCAGTTCCGGGCTCCCACTCATCTTTGGGCGGGCCTGCTTTTTGGGTGATGGAGAGGATGCTTGCTTCGGGAAGCATTCCTCTGACATTGGAACTTCATCCTGCTCCCTCTGAGCTACAGCTACCATGAGCCACCTCCCCGGGACACCGGGAGGAGAAGCCTCAGGAAACCCCAGTTCGGGGTACACATCCTTGTGAGTCTTCCTCAGATATTCCCACTGAAGAACCTCCTCGGAAGAAGGCATGCAAGAAGAAGCACATAGACTCTCCTGAAGAGTCTTTGACAGAAGACACAGACTACGATGATGGGGAGGGGTCCCTACGGTCACCCCCAGATGATGTCTCCTTCGGAGACATCCTGGAAATATTAAAACAGAAGGGTGGCTGGAAGCTCTCCAACTCTTCCTCAGAAGAGTCCATGTTCCTGCAGGCTTTTCGCTCTCGGCCTTTTACCTCTTGCATGACCCCACCTGCCAATGAGTTAATCCAGCTCATCATGCAGCATACTTTGCAGAACCCTGACTCTATTAAGGCCATTCCCCGGAGACCTGATAAGATTCTTTTCCCCGGAAGAGCATCCACACTGGTCCAGAGGTTTGCCAGTTGACGCTATGTTGGTGGCGGCAGACACTAAAAAGGAACTAGCAGAAGAAAGTCCTGCTGTTAACCTGCCTAACAGGGAGTCCCAGGCTGTGGACAGGTTGGGGAAGCGAGTCTTTGCTTCAGAGACCTTTACTGTCAGGTCCCTGAACTAGTTGGCACATTTCATGAGGCTCCAAAGATATTTGATTACCGAATTTTCTGGATCCCTCTCAGGTCAAGTTTCTGACGAGGCACGGGACAAGGTTGCCTCTCAACTTGCCACCTTGAATCTATTTCTAATTCATCCATGAGGATGCTCTCCCACGCAACTGGAGGGGTGGCTAGAATTGTGGGTGCAGGCATAGTCATGTGGCGTCATGCCTGGATGCACATCTGTGACCTCGCGGACTCCTTCAAGTCCTCCCTTTTGAACGCCCCTATTGAATCATCATCCTTATTTAGTTCTAAAGTGAAGGACACGCTGGCCAGGTGCGAGCAAGATGGAAAGATTCTGTCTGCCATTGGCCTACATTTTTTCAAGCCTTAACATTCCTTTTCCAGGAACCAGGGGAGTGGGAAAATCTGGCACAAGAAATGTCAGGGTCCTTTCCGTAACACACACGGCGAGGATTCCCCCAGATGCAGAGGGGGGTTCCAGTGGTGGAAGATGCCCCTTTAGGGGCAGAGGGGGTCCCCAAAACCAAGACTCCAGGGATTCCTTCTCTGGGCGGTCTTATAAATGATCCTGAAGGGTTGCCCGATTGCTTTCCTCTGGAAGCAGTCGAGGCTCGTTTTTCTTTGCACCAAACTGCCTGGTGCTCTATTACAAATGATCAATGGGTGCAGAGAATAATCTCCAGAGGCTACTACATCCCTCTAACCTCCCATCCAAAACCTACAAAGAACCTTCCCGATGTTCCACCCAATCAAAGGGAAGAAGCGGCTTCAGAGATAAGAAAGCTGTGTCAAAAAAGAGTCATCCAACAAGTCCCTCCAGACCAGTATGGATCCGGGTTTTACTCAGTATACTTTTTACTGCCAGAAAAGAGCAGGGACTGGAGACCCATTCTGGATCTCAGCCACTTAAACAAATCAGTTGTACAAACCAAGTTCCACATGGTCACTATTCAGTCCATTCTCCATTTTTAAGGGAGGATGTTTGGTTGTGCTCGATAGACCTCTGGGATGCGTATTACCACATCAAAATAGACAAACGCTCCAGGAGTCTCCTTCCAGCTAGGAGCCAATCATTACCAGTTCCGAGCCCTGCCATTCAGTCTCATGACGGCCCCCAGAGTGTTCACAAAATGTCTAGCAGTGGTGACAGCTCATCTGAGACTTCAAGGATTTCAGGTGTTTCCATATTTAGACAGTTGTCTCCTCTCTACCCCAACCAAACGTCTTCTGGCTATGGCCCTCCAATACACCCTTTCACTAGCAAAGTCCCTAGGCATCACTGTACACTGGGAGAAATCCAACTTAGAACCTACCCAACAGCTGGAATTTATAGGGGCAGTTTTCGATACCCGATCCTGCCTGGTATCTCTGTTGGCTCACAAACTTCAGAGGTTAAGATCACAAGTGCGTGTGATACTGTCAAAAAAAGGTATCAGCAATGGAAATTCTCCAGGCTCTGGGGTCCATGGCTGCAGCCATTCCGATAGTTCCTCTGGCAAGGTTACACATGAGACTGTTACAATGGCTTCTATTGTCCCAGTGGTTTCCAAATCATCATCCCCTAAACTCACAGGTGCTCATAACCAACTCCTGCAAGCAAGATCTCCTCTGATGGATGAGGCCAGATGCAGAACTTTGGTGCCTCCCCTTTCAGACCCCTCAACCCAATGCCGCTGTGACCACAGACGCTTCCCTGATAGGGTGGGGGACACCATTTTCAAGGAAAGACAGTCCAAGGCACGTGGTTGAGCTTAGAGGTCAACCTGCTATCAATGTTCTGGAGTTAAGAGTGGTGCTATTAGTATTGCAGGCATTACATCCGCTTCTTCCCCCTGGAGCGATTGCAGTTCAGTCAGACAATATGTCAGTAGTCTGGTACATCAACAAGCAAGGAGGAACCAAATCCTAACCCTTATGTTGAGAGGCCATGAGAATTTGGCACTGGGCGATACCTTCTGACCGCTTTCTTATAGCAACACACATCCCAGGGAGCTCCAACGTGATTGTGGACAGGTTGAGCAGATGCATTCTCCTTCCACACGAGTGGTCTCTCAATCCCAAAGTGATGGCAGTAATTTTCAGCCGATGGGGCCAGCCCTGCTGCGACTTATTCACCTCCCCTTCAAACAACAAATGCAGCAGCTATTTTGCTCTCTTTCCCCCAGAGGGGGAGTCCCCGAGAGATGCTCTGACTCACGATTGGCCCACGGTCTCCTCTACGCTTATCCCCCAATTCCCTTGATACCTCTATTCTTAAAGAAAGCCACTCGGTTGAGATACAAGGTGATCCTCATTGCCGCATTCTGGCCTCGTCAAGTGTGGTTCCCCTTCCTCCGGCCTCATCTGTTACAGCCTCCATGGATTCTGGACACTCATCCAGACTTAAATTCTCATCCCCAAGGGTTGACTCACCTGACTCTGTCCACTCTCAAGCTGATGGCTTGGTTTCTCCACTTCCGTTAGTCGCCAGGCAGGAAGCCCTTTCCTCACCTGTTCGCGATATCATTCTGGCCTCCAATAAACCATCCTCCAGAAAACTTTACAGGGATAAATGGAAAAGATTTTCTCTTTGGTCTAAAGAACAGATGCTAGATCCCTTCTCAGCTCCAGTCTCTGTCATCCTTCAATGCCTTTCTGAGTTCTTTGAAAACGGCGCATCAGTCTCTACCATATGAGTCCATTTAGCAGCAATTTCCAGTTTTCATAATGGAGTACAGGGCATCCCAATTCTGTCCATTTGCCTGTGCAAAACCTTTCTCAAAGGAGTGTTTCACAGAAGACCTCCAATTAGGTGTCCCTTAGAGACGTGGAATCTCCATCTAGTACTGCAGTCTCTCTCTCAACCCCCTTTTGAGCCTGCTGCAAAATGTGATCTCAAATTTCTCTCATGGAAATCTCTCTTTTTGGTAGCTGTCACTTCAGCTAGATGGATCTCAGAATTATAGGCCTTATGCATCAAGAGACCGTACCTGATATTTCATAAAGACAGAGTATCTCTACGTACTAATCCATCCTTTCTCCCCAAAGTGGTTTCTGATTTTTCTCCCAGTGTTTTTCCCAAACTATTCCAGTAAAGGAGAATACTATCTACACTCCTTGGATGTGCATAGACAACTATGTTTTTACCTAGACAGGACTAAATCTATATGCAAGACAGACCAAGGATGGGATATGCTGTATCAAAAGTCACTTTATCAAAGTGGCTCAGAGATTATATTTCCTTGTCATACTCACAAACGAGCTTAGACCTCACAATATCAAAGCACATTCAACTAGAGCTATAGCAACCTCTGTAGCTTTTCACTCCAGAGCCTCTATGGATGACATTTGTGCAGCAGCCATTTGGGCTAAACCAGGGGAAGAGCAGCCTTCGGCTCAGTGGTACTCAGGAATGTTCTTCCATAAGGGCCACCCAGGTTTCTCAGGTAGCTTGGGATTCTGTCCCATCAATGATGAATAGAAAGAAGATTAACAACATCAGATAAAGAAGTTATGTCTTACCATAATGTTCCATCTGTGTTGTTGATCTTCTTCCATTCATCGCATTCCACCCTCCCTCCCCCACTAAAGGCTCCTGGTGGATCTCATGGGTCCTTGTGGTGTGTCAGGGTTTTTGCGCAAGAATGGCCTCTGCTTTATTTCTATATGTCTATGCAAACTCGATCTGAGGTAACAGAGAGAAGGGCATTGTGGGTAGCAGCTTAGCTCGAGAGTTTTTGGTGTACGCAAGCTTGGTATTAGGCCTACATGGTTCCAAGGGGCTCAGAACCGAACCCATCAGTGATGAATGGAAAAAGATCAACAATACAGATGGAACGTTATGGTAAGACATCACTTCTTTTTTTCTTTCTTTTACAAATTCTCTGTGTCATAGAATGATGTGAATCAAGTGACAGATCAGTGGTGTTTACTCTGCCATTATGTTCTTTTGGGAACCCTAGTATCATGTTGCTCAACATTTTCTTGGTTAGCATCACAACCATTCAGACTGTCATTTCCCACTATGTTTTAAGGTCCTGAAATGGCTGATTGGTTTTTTTTCATGCTACACTTACATGATGCAGAAGTGCTATTTGCTTTCATCTGTTTTGTACAAAACAACTTATCTTTTTTAACATATTATCAATTTTCACTGCTTTTTTTCATTTTTATAATGGCATTTAATTACATATATTTTATTATTTTTTTACATCAGCTGCAAGGAATAAGCTGTTGATTTTGATGTCATAACTGGATTATACTCAACATGAAGTACATTCTGGATTAATTTAGGTTTATTTCTACAGTTTAGGGTCTTGAAGTTGTTTCATCTATGATTTCCCCAAGCATGCTAATCTGGTCTTCATTACAATTCTATTCAGGCATTTCTGTTTATTTTTACTCTAAATACCTCTGCTATTCTCTATACTGATCAGTCCCTCAACTTCAGAAAGTTAGTTTACTTCTGTTTTGTTTAAGGGAATTATTTCCTATTGCAGTATTACATACAGCAGTATTCTCTATGCCTTTCTTGTATTAGTTTAGCATGAGAAGCAAGGATTGGCAGAAGTTATTTTAATTTGCTCTTTACTTCTTCCAAAGATTTGCTTTGATTTTATTTTCAACTTCCACATTTTTAGTTAGTGGTTAATTTGGGAATAGAATCAAGAATTATACTTTTTATTCAGTTTGTAATGCTACTTACCCTTTTCTTCCTGCAGTATATTAATAAGGCTTTCATTCTTTTGACATTTTTCCAGCTATGAGATGTAATCAAGTTTAAGTCACTTTATTGCATCTTTGTATGACCTTGTTTATAGCCTTTTTGATCTCCTCCCGGATTAGTGCAAATTGTTTACTTTCATTTATTCTTTCAGAGTGTTTTGTGTATGGTTCTTGACTTTTCTTAACCTCTTGGAATTGGGCCTTTAGTAACTCATTCTCAGCTGGCACATTTTGATGCTTTACTTTTAAGTTAAGCAGGGTGCTGTTAATCTTTTGTAGCTCTTGCCACAGCATTTCCTTTAGCCTGTCTAAACACAATGTTGGCTTGAGTCCGAAACTGACTTTGCCTTTCAAGTTCCAATATTGGTTCTGTTTAGTCTTCTTCCCTTTGGCTTGTGATAACTTTTAAAATCCAGAACACGACTGTTCAAACACAATGGCAAAAATCTTTATTTATGCACAACAGACTTTTTTATTTGTAAAGACTCCTTCAGATTATGAGCAACAATACAATTAAGAAGCTTAATATACTCATGGTATCAGTCTCAAAAAACATACAATCTGAATCATATAAATGACAAACTATATCATCTCTCTGGCCGGGATTCACTAATCCTCTGTGTAGGACTAACTAAGTCTTACTCTGAAACTGCAGTCTAAGAGTATGATGTCAGCGCGTCATGCATATTCGTGAGGGCGCGCTGACTCAACTCTAAGGCTAACACGGAGCGTGCACGAGTGCAGGGGGCGTGTCAGACTGCCTAGCAGTCCAAATATCCACGCCCGTGCAAGTGCCTAAAGAGCAAATGTCACCAGACATGAGCGAGTCCGCTCAAATGTGTATATCCCCAACACTACACTCCCCCACATTCCAACCCCCTGTACAAATATAATAAAATGTAAAACCTTTTTTTTTAATCATTCCCGATATAGCTGCCCATACTTGTGCATGTGTGCACGTGTTTGCCCATTGCTTAGCTACAGTTAGCAGTTCAGACATCGAAGAGGATAATAAACTACTTATATGCAAATTAAGCCAAATCACAGTAGCGTAGTGGTAGAGCCTTCGCACAAAGAGGAGGCATTCCCGGTTCGAGTCCCACCACTCCCCTTTCCATTTTCCATAGTAAATCTGTGCATAAAAATAATTCCTGACATTTACCTTTTAAATTATAGTAAAATGCATTGAAATGGCCTATGTAGTAGTGAACGATATTTTATATATATATATATATATATATATATATATATATATAAAAGAAGGTGAAATGCTCATGCATACTGATAAATGCATAAGTAATGTATCTTAAGCAATGTGAAGTACTGCTAAGCAAAGTTTACCAGTATTAAGCACATTTAAGTATAATTGCTCATAGCTTAGCAGTGCTTTAACTAGCACAATAGCTTTGCGTGAAGCTGCACATCGCGCCAACTAGCGCAAACAAAACATGTTTGCATGAAGCTGCACACCATGCTAACTAGCGCAACGTTGGGCAAAGTCGGTAAACGTAGAGCACTGTTGGGCAAAGTTGGCTAAACACAGCCACACCTCCTAGCCGGTCAGGCCAGTAGTAAAATAAAAAGCAATGACAGGCCTCGAGCCCGGGATAGTGTGCACCATAATCAAAGTACTGAACCACTAAGCCATGACAGCATTTGATGTCCATGGACTGTCGACACACATATACATATTAATCAAAGTTTACCCAGTGCTAAGCAGGTGTGCACTCAGCTGAGAATTTTCAAATCCGGCCAATCACAAATAAGTGCGGGAACTGGGGCATATTTAAGCTCCATAGGCGGGAATACTTGCCATAACTGGTAGTAGCTCCCATCTGCAGGCAGCAATGGCTGGTGTTGGCGGGGGCTCTCGCTTTCGAGCGCAACGGTTGGGCATTGAGTAGTCAAAAATTATGGTTTGGCTCCTCGTCCATCATCATGATGCCAGACTCCTGCAGGGCCAGTTCCAGGGCACGGAATACAAAGCGGAAGCCTGGAACTGTCTCGCACATGAACTCACCAGTGCCACAGGCGTCCCTCGGACTGGTGAGCAGGTCAGACACCACCATGCAGACCTGAAGAGACGCAAGCAGGACCAACTGAACCAATGGATACAGGAGACCCGTGGAATGGAAAATGCCCCACTACTGTGTAGGTAGCCATGGAATGAAGTATGTAAGAATTGCTATTGTAGTCGATAGTATGGATAGGTATATGTCTCAATATCACTTCATTTACTTCACAGCTGCATGTGTCCGTGCTGCGAATCAGCAAGCCTATGCAGATAGGCTGCTAAGTCTGCGCCACCAGGCAGGTTAGTAATTATTCTGCATGTATTGTTATATAAAGTAAGTGAGAGAGACGGACAAAAAGTGTTGTAGCCCGATAATAAAGGTATAATAAGGCTTGAATAACCTCTCTGCATGTACTGTTATGTAAAATAAGTGAGAGAGCCTGAAAAAGAGTGTCGTAAACCATAAATTAAGGTATAATACGTCTTGAATAAGTCATCTGCATGCACTTAATATCAAATAAATGAGAGAGCCACTAGAAAGTGTGTAATGTAATTAATAAAGGTATAACTCCTGGAATGTGTCTGTGTCACTTTCTTTGAAATGTTGTTGTACTCTTGCAGTATAGAAATAGTAGTGCTGTCAACCCACACTTGGGTAGGTCCATAGAAATTGGATGAAGGGAGTGCCAGTAGCTGTTAAGCATATATACAGTCCTCAACTGTTGCTTCATGGCTGGCATGTATAGGTACATCTGGCACATGAGTAGCTTGTTATTGTGTTCCCCAGAAATGTAAGTGTGCTGCTAGAAATGTAGGGGGCTGTTAAAATATAATTGATAATGTCACCTGAACACATCCAGATATGTTGACATATAAATATAAATAAAATATATAAATACGTAGCAGTAACATCTGCATCCTGGACAGTTTGTATGTCAGGTACAGGTCAGGTATATAAGGAACTAGCAAAACCCATTTCACAAATTAATAATACATGTAGGGGATATATACCTGCAGTCAATAGGAATGTAGTGTAAACTATAAGTACATATAAGATGTTAATGGAGGTATCTTTTCACACCCTACTGTATGTGCATAAACAATGCAATTCCACACCTCAATGGGTATGTGTAATCTCAAAACATTTGTTGGGACATATGTCATATTGGTTTATAAATATCTGCATTTACTTTTATGCATGTGCCCTGTTCAAACACCTCAATCTTGGTGGCCTGTTGTCACCAATCAATCCTGCATGCTGTTGGAATGTCCACTTTTGTTCTATGTATACATGTTTTATGCTTGCTGTTCAGCTGTTGGAACTCTGGTGTGTTGGGTTAATGGGAATATTACTGCATGCTGTTACAACTAATTTGAATGCTGTTGGCTGTTACCGACCCATATTGTCATTAAATCCTCCCAAACATAGAATGTATGGGAAAGCCGGTCCCAGCGGACCCACCTGTCCCACCTCAGCTGGCGATGGCACCTGGCACCAGCAGGTCCAGTACCCAGCCCGGGACCTCCTCCTCCATTTGCCCTGTGCCACCTTTGGGTGGAAGTGCTGCAGGGGATGGGGCTCATCCGCCCCCCTGCAAGCGTAGCTGGAGGAGGGCCACCTATCACCCTCCAAACGGTCCGGGCTGTGGTGCGTAGGGAGATCGAGTGTTCAGTCGCTGATCCCCTACGCCAGCTCGAGGCAAGAGTGGCGCGACTCACGGGTGAGCCTGCCCCTCCTACGCAGCCCCCAGCACAGCCACCCTCCGGGCTGTGAAGGTGCAGTGGTGACTGCCCATGGGTGGGGATCTCAGTTCCACTGTTGCCATCTGTGGGCTCATGGGCTTGCGATTTCCAAACATCCTTCCCCGTCAGTGGTGTTCACCCACCCCATGTGCCATATTCCGCCCCTGTATGCATCTTGTTTGTCTTGTCTGTTTACCTCCCCAATCTACCTCCCCAAATATACCTACTTCCCCTACCCCACATTCCACTCTCACCTGAAAAAAAAAATGGGCAATCTGCTCCCACAAAAAAATTACGCCCCATACATAGCTGCCCATTTTGCACACATGTCCGCTAGACACATAAACTGAAATTTAATTGGCACTACAACAAACTTTGTTGTCCTCACCCCTCTCTCAGGGGTTGAAGGTTTCAAATTTCCCTCCAAATTACTAGTATATGCACAGCTGTTGCTGTTAAAGAAATGGACAGCTATGGACCTTCCCTACACCCGTCCTGCACATCCCGAGCTGTTTTCCCTACTGTCTTTCCCTCTTTGTGCCCCATTTTCACCACTTTCCTATCTCCTCATTTTCTTTTCTTTCAAACAAATGAGCGTGGGGGTTAGCGGGAGTAAGCACTTTTAAGCAGTAGTTAGCGGGTTTGTGCAAGTGTGCGCTTGTGTGTGCTTAGCTAAGTATTGCTAAGCTTCGTGCAAACCTACTTACAACTGCTTAAAAGTGCCTTAGTCACTCTGCATGTGAGGGCCCTTGTTCTGCTCAGCACTAAAATTAAAACACCAATGTCAGTCTCAAACCCCGGACCTTGGACACATTAGACTGCATGAAGTACCACTAAGCCACAGTAGATATACAGCAGGTTGTTGCTGAAATATATATATCATGCATCAAAATGAGTGAATGTAAAGGTAAGATAGGCATGCCATAACACAAAATCTGTTCTGTGGAACTTTACCACCAATTGTTGTGGAATTGCATTACATGACTGTGATAACACAACCAGCCATTTTAGCAGTAAATAATGTTACAGCAGCACTTTAACAACCCCCACACAGTATCATAGCAGGACAATCCCCACCCAAATGTACAAAATACCTGTGTGTTCAAGGTCCAGCAAGGATGTAGGTAGGCATACTCAGTACTGGAATTGTCCAGCTTTCATGAGCATCCTGTGCTAATGTGAACAAAAAAAAAAAAAAAAACACAAACGGTGCAGAAGTGAGTACATTAATATCCACAGTATAGCAGTTCACAAATAGTTCATGTGCCAAATGAAAACATCTCAATAACTACATATGTATGGCAGCTAATTGTATAAGTAGAAAATAAACTACATACTCCCATGTATCTTGTGTTAGCATTTGTAGGGGTGAGTACAATTCTACACTGACAACTGTGTACTGGAAGTGGCAACATTCAGGTCTGAGTACAACATTTGAGAAAGCAGGGTTCCCACACATGCAATAATTGAGGTCACATGTACGTATATGTATTTGCCACACAGCTACCTCACATGTGCAATGCACATACTGGTGTCATACAGTAGTAAAAGCAAAACCCACAATCCATTGACCAACAGTGTCACACACACTCACCAAGTGCAGGATTCAAACCCCTACCTAACTACTTCATGATACTAGAGTATGTATTAACACGATATGCTATACACATCACTGTGAGTTTTCTTTTCCACAGGTATATTTGTAGGATGGTGACATCATCAGACCTGAGAAAGATTAGTATACCACTTTTAAGGTGTTTAAGTACTCTCCAAAAAGGTTGCTCCTCTCCAAGGAGATTACAGACAGACACACACACTTGTCAAGTGCAGGATTCAAACCCCTACCTAATTGGCTTATGATACTACAGGAATACGTATTTACACAATGCACTATACACATTACTGTGAGTTCTCTTTTCCACAGGTATATTTGTAGGATGGTGACATCACCAGACCTGACAAAGATTAGTATACCACTTTTAAGATGTTTGAGTACTCTCTAAAAATGTTGCTCCTCTCCAAGGAGATCACACACAAACAGACACACACACTTGTCAAGTGCAGGATTCAACCCCCCCTACCTAATTGGTTTATGATACTACAGGAGTACGCATTTACACGACACGCTATACACATTACTATGAGTTCTCTTTTCCACAGGTATATTTGTAGGATGGTGACATCATCAGACCTGACAAAGATTAGTATACCACTTTTAAGGTGTTTGAGTACTCTCCAAAAAGTTTGCGCTTCTCCAAGGAGATCACACACAAACAGTCACACACACACTTGTCAAGTGCAGGATTCAAACCCCTACCTAACTGGTTTATGATACTACAGGTGTATGCATTTACACGACACGTTATACACATTACTGTGAGTTCTACTTTCCACAGGTATATTTGTAGGATGGTGACATCATCAGACTAGACAAAGTGGGTTACATTAGGTGACATTGGGTGGGCTACATAGAGGGAATGTCTAAACACTTTGGCCATGTGATCATCAAAGGAGAGTTTACTATCTAACCGTGTCCCCAGGGCCTTCATGACTTTCTCCATACATACTGGAGTGCCACCTATCTGGTAATTTGTTTGCACTTTGCTTTAGCCAAAGGGGATGACTATACATTCTTTGGCATTCTTCCTGGAGCATTGTTTTGACACCAGGTATCTGTCTCTGTAAGCCCCTTCTGGAGGATGTGTGTGTCAGCCATAGAGTCGATTATGGACCACAGTTAGCAGTCACCTGCAAACCTGTTCAGCCATACTCCTCCCGTGCTTGCCTGTACCTTTGAGTAGTGTCTACTGAACAGGTGGAGGCTCAGGACCAAGACATGTGGGATGCCATTTGTGACTGTCTTAGAGTCGGACATGGCACCCGCAACTCTGAACATGTGTGATTGATCTGTGTGCCACTTGGCCACACATCCTGTGATATAGCTGTTAATGTTCAAGCTGGTAAGCGTGTCCATGATGACAGAGGGGGGGAATGGTGTAAAAAGTCCTGAGTGAGGTCCAGGTGGGCTGTGTGGACTACTTTCACCTCCATCTATGTCCTTGGTAACTGTTTGAAGTAAGTCAACTATGTTTAGGAGGCAGGATCTGCCTTTAACAAGGTGAGGTTGTGTAGAGTCCAGTGTCTGGAGGTCCCCAATATCTCTGTTTATGGGTTCCATGACAATTTGCTCAATAGCTTTGTAGACCAGGCTGAGTAGACATATAGGGCAATGGTTTCCAGGTTCTGTTGTGGCACCCCCTTTGTGGAGCTGGATGATTGTTAGTGTATGCCATTCTTTGGGTACATACCCTGTGGTACGATTGAGTCTGGGCAGTGAATGTAGGTGAGGGTGTAGTTCCTTTTGGGCCTAGTGTAAGACGCAGGCTGGGACACCATCCAGTCCCATTGATGCTGTGTTCTTGGCTTTGGAGAGGGCTGTCTTTACCTGCATGTCCATGACGTCTGGGGCTCTGCATCCTTCTGTGATGGACACAGGCCCTTTTGGGGGTGATAGGGAGATGTTTACACTGAACTTGTCCCCCAGGATGTGGGCAATGAAAGTTGGTTCAGTGTATTCCTTGCCATTTGTCAGTAGCTGACAGCATATTTGGAGGTTGACACCTACATGACTGGTATAGCTACCGCAGGCTTTGTGGTTGTTATTCTTACAGTCCTTGGCAATTTGTCTTTTGAAACTGTCCTTGAATTATTTTATGAGCAATCATTGCTTCTTCCTAATAATGATCAGTGATGCCTTTTCTTTAATGAAGTTGGCTCTATCAGGTGTTAGTTTCCTCCTTCTGTTGTCTAGCTTATTTATGGGCAATGACCACCAGATTGTTTTCTTTTTTATGGAGGAGTGCATCTTGGTTTTATTTGTGATGTCTCAATCCATGCATCCCTGTAGATGCTCATATGATGCACTTGTAACTGATTTGGCAGATTGTATACCATTATCCTGTAGCAAGAGGGCTTTAGAACTTTCCACTTTGGTCTTGGGACGTGTGCAGTTTGCTTTTGAAAATGTCTTCACGGTGGTTTCATTGACTGGGTGGGATGTGGATGTCCAGTGTGATTACTTTATGATCTGATATTACCAGCAAGGGTTTTATCTCTGTTGTGGAACACTGGTACCCCATGTTGGTGATGATCATGTCCAGTATGGTGTCACCTCTAGTGGGCATGGTGACCAGCTGTTCCAGGGTTCTAGAGCTTTTAAACTCTAGGTAACATTGGGCAAAGGACGTTGTACACAAGTAATTCTCCCACTCAGTGTTTGGGTAGTTGTGATCACCTCATATAATGGTGTTTGATAGGACCTTTATATTTTCCACTGTTCTCAGGAATACTGAGTGAGGTTCCTGTGACAAGGTAGGTGATATGTAGCAGGCTACAATCTGATGAGCAGCTTTGCCCAATGTTAGTTGCACTTGCATGGTCTCCAAGGCCTCATGCTGTGCCACTAACCTGAAGGTGTGGGTATCCATAAGGTAAATGGGTACACCCCTTCCTTTTGTATTTCACTTGTGGTTTTGGGTCCGAAGGTCAGAGAGATTGTGAGTGTTTTACATGGAGCATGTCCAACAGCTCTGCGTTTGACATAGCTTTGTATGTTAGGCAGTGAACACATCTGAGCAGGCAATATGCAAGGGAGTACAGATGGAGCATTTTGAGATGGTCTGTTTATGGCATGTATTTCAGGCCGCTAATGCTCTTTGTGAGGTATTGCTGCAGGCTTTCCAGTTGTTGTAGTTGTCTTGTGAGGTACATAGCAAAAGTGGCGTTGTACTCTATTATAGTTCTAATGAGTGATGAGTAGTGGAAAACAATGTCCTCTTCTATTCTGCATGAGACACATTTTGTGATGAGGTGTGCCACATAGGGTTTCCTGACTACTGTGGGGGTGTGATTATCACAGTTGTGTCCAGTGTCCACCTGTGACCCAAGGTCTCTTGTCACACTTTCAGTGTTAAGTATACTACCGCCTATGTTGTAGTTCTTGGCTACAGAGTTTTTAACACAGGGGATGACAATGCACCTTTTGGCATTGAGCTAGAACCCATGGCTTTGACAACAGCTATCTGTCTCGGTGAGGCCCTTTTGTAGGATGTCCACATCTTTACTGTTTACAATTATGGCTCCTAGTTTGCAGTCCTCTGGAAACTTCAGTAGCCACAGACCTTCCATGTTAAAGTTTACTTCAGGGAAGTAGATACTGAACAGGACAAGACACAGGACTGGACCTTGTGGTACTGCACTCATCACTGGTCCAAAGTCATACTTGGAGTCTGCTACTTTCACAGTGTGTGTTCTGTCAGTAAGCCTGTTGGCAACCCATCTTGTGACATAGCAATTTATACCTAGTTTAGTGGGTTTATCTATATTTCCAGAGTGTGGGGTGGTGTAAGCCGTGGCAGGATCAACATAGGCTGTGTGAATCACCTTACCCTTGTCGACAGTTCTGTTGACTGCTTCAGTGTCATCTATCAGGTTTAGGTGACATGATCTGCATTTTACATTTTACAAACTCAACATGGTTGTGGTCCAGGGTTTGGGGATTACAAATGTAATTTTTTTATATGTTGTATGATGATACATTCCATGGCCTTGAATAGCGGGCTCGTCAGGCTAATGGGGCGCTAGTTCCTGGGTCCGTGGTGTCTCCACCCTTCTGTAGTGGGATAAATGTCACTGTGCACCATTCAACATGCACAAAGCATGAGGTGAGGCTATGACTGCACATGGTACATCAGTGTGGTGCCTGTTCGTTCTGTGGTTTGTGTGGAACACAGCCTGTAAAGTTATCTGGTCCCATGGCTGCTACGATGCTGGCTTTGGAGATTGTTTTTTATCTGTGCAGCCGTGATGACAGCAACTTTGCAGTCTTCCATTATAGAGATGTGCTCTTTCATGGGTGAGAGGGGGGTACAGTTAACACTGATCCTATCTGCCAGGATGTTGGCAATATCAGTTGGGTCTGTATATTTAGTGCCATTGAGCTGTAACTCAGAACAGATCTGAGTGTAGCCATGACATGGACCTGTCTATTGGGCAGAGATCTCCTGAGTAGACAGTATGCAACAGAGTACAGATTGGGTTACATTCAGTCTTGTTGCATGGGGCAACTGTTTGAGGCCAGTAATCTTCTTGTTGGGGTACTTCAGTGGTCTTTCTGGCTGCTGAACGTGCCTAGTCAGATTCATCGCAAGTGTGTTGTGGTACTCTCTGACGGGTCTGGTGACTGATGAGTAGTGGGAACCTCCTTTGACCTACATGCACAGACCTTGGCAGTTTGTGTGAATACATAGCATAATTTTCTGGCAACTTTGTGAATGTGTTTCTGGAAGTAGAGATGTCTATCCACATTTGTCCATAGATCCCTTATTATCACCTCCGTATTTGGCATGTGTATGAGCATGCCCAGTATGACCTTTCAGTATGTTGTTGCCTGACATTTGCTTTGTTTATTTAAGTGTGTGAGCATGCCCAGTATGACCTTTCAGTGTGATGCTGAATGAAATCCACTACATTAGTTGGAGTGTGTGAGCACGCCCGGTATAGACATTTATACTATATGTGTATGGAAAATCAAGTTGTATTTTTACAGCAGGCCTCACCTTAGTGTCATAGACCAACAGGGATCATGCTTTGCCTGCAGGGCTTCCATGAGACACTTTGCATAGACTTATCAACATTTCTACATACAGGGGGCACACCTGATTGTTACTGTGGGTGTACATAGGATGAGGGGTTCACCTGACACTTATACACATTTGCTATGCCTGCACTGCTATGTACGGTACACCATTTCAGTCTGTACTGTTGCCTATCGTATTGGCTTGAGGCATACTACTGTACTACACATCTTAGCGTCCAATGTCACGTATATTAGATTGCGACTTCATAGCCTACACAACCCACATCACACCGCCTGGCCTGATGTTCTCTGTCTGCATAGGCCTGTGGGGGAGGTTACCCATATGCCTCTTTAGGGCCATGTTACAGCATTTTTTTGTGTTTGCATTAGTGTACAATTGTTCTGCTGTGTCAGTGCCACTGAAATGCTGTCATGGCTTAGTGGTTCAGTACTGTGACTATAATGTACAGTATCCTGGGTTCAAGCCCTGTCACTGCTTTTTATTTTTATGCTGGGCAGACCAGACTGCTTAAGGGACAGTAAAGCAAATATGAGCATGTTTACTTGACTTTGCTCAACTTTGCCTAACATTGCTCAACGTTGCGCTAGTTAGCACGGGCAATTTTGTTTATATATACTAAATATTGGTATAAGCTGCTTAGCACTGCTTTATATTGCTTAAAACATGGCAATCATGCCTCAGGTGGTGCTGCAGGGCTGCCTGTGTCGGATGCACATACTACACTCCCTGTACATGTTTGGAAACAGGCATTGTCAAGTTAGGCATCACTTTTATTTTATGTGCGAGTCAGAGAGAGGTATCATTTTCAGGGTTCCTACTGAGCCAGTGTATGTGCTATGCATTGCCTCTTTGCCAAGGAATACTGGGCATGCCTCCTTCTGCCTACTGGGGCAAGCTCAGATTGTTCCTCCTCTGAGTCACGCTGTGCCTGTGCTGACCTTGGCAATGATGGAGGGCTGTTTGGCCCTGCCCCATGCTGTTCCTGCTGCAGCTGTTTTCGCAGGATCATATTGCGTAGCATGGCACATACCATGACAATTTGGGTACATGTAGTTGGTGAGTACTGCAAGGCTCCACCAGATGTGTCCAGGCACCTGAACCGTGACTTGAGCATCCCAAACACACGCTTGATTACATTTCATATTTGTGCGTGTGCCTCTTTATGGAGTTCTTGTTCAGGTGTGTGTGCATTTCTGATGAGTGTCATCAGCCACGGCTCAGTGCGTATCCAGCATCCTCCACTAGGTGACCGTCAGGGATGTCCCCATTGGCAAATGTCAGGTACAGCTGCTTCAAATGCCAGATATGGGAATCATGGTAGCTTCCAGGGCAGCCAGCACACACATTCAGTATTATGCCCTGGGCATCGCACACAACCTGGCAGTTGATGGAGGGGAAGCCCTTGCGGTTGATGTAGGCCCTACCCCGCTCACCAGCTGGTGCTTTGATGTGTATGTGCGTGCAGTCAATTGCATTCACTACCTCAGGGTATTCCGCTATTTGCTGGAAGAGACGCATATTGCTGGCCAGTACCTCACGGGATTTGGGGAAGTATACATGATCACTGACATATGCTGACATGGCATTCAGGAACTGGTGCAGTACCCTGGATGCTGATGCCTGTGATATCCCCATCATATCACCAGTTGGTCTCTGGAAGGTACCTGTTTCTAGTATTCTTAGGCCAACACATACCTTGGTTTCCACTGGGATGGGTTCCCCTCTGTTGGTTCTGTGTGTGAGGTGTGGCCTGCACAGCTCAACAATTTGCTGCAGGAAGTCTCTGTCCACTCTATAGCACTCCACTATCTCCAGCTCATGTAGCCCCTGGTGGGTTATCCTGGGTCTGTACACTCTTCTCCGTCTCCTCACTGTGGGTTGCTCAGCAGCATTCACATTGACACCACCCTCAGCATCTTGCACATGTTGCCTTATAATAGCAATGGCAGCCCCTAACATTTTTTTGTCTTAGTTGAGCTTTTTAAGTTTTCACTTCTCCTTGTAGACTGCAGTGTTGCAGTGTTTCTGAGAAAAACATGGGGGAATGTTATTGCAGAGTTTTAAGTGCTGGGCTGGGCTAGTGTACTGCCTGTGTAATTGGCTGATTCTGATTGATTTCACCTGGCAGGTCTGCTAGTTCTCCTTGCTTAACTTCCTTCCTTTTCCCTTTCTGTTTCCACAGGGGGCAGCGGCGTGCAAACAAGCGCAAACACGCGCACACGAGCGCACACAGTCTTATACAGGCTTACACAGGCTTAGATGGGTGCACATGCACGCACACAGGCTTACACGGGCACACACACCCGCACACAGGCTTAGACAGGTTTACAGGAGCGCACACGCGCGCACACAGTGTAAGCATCTTTGCAAGAAACTTTAGTGATATCCACGGCGTACACCTTCGGTTTCTGGGTTTCATTAAGACAACTGTGGGCACACCTCTTCCAGTCCTGAGTAACTTACAGCAAACACATGCCACTCTGCTCCAATAAGCTTACAGTGTTTGATACATACCCCCTCATGATGTCACCTATTTTCTACTCTGTTACTCCCCTAATCCTACTCTTACACTCTAGGGACATGGTTCACATGGCATGGAAAATTGGGATTCACTATCCTTATCCTCATTTGCATAGGACTGCTTAGTAATGCTTGGTTACATCTCTCAGACTGAGCCTCCCCACTTTAGCAACCACTACTCAGTAGCCATGTTGTCTTCAGCCTGCCATTCACCTGCATGGCAGATGAATAATTTTAATAAGATGCCTATTTTTGGCTTTTATTTTTTTTTCTGGTTTTTAGAGTGCCGCACGTTTGCGCGGCGCTGCGCTATGCTTAAACATCGTAGATCGGGGAAAAAAATATTTTTTATTATTTTGCAACAGATAAAAATGCCAATGGCCTTATATTTGGCCATTGGCATGCTTCCTCAACTGGATGCTTCCTTTATGTGGAGCTGTCATAGCTCCATTTTGCTATTTGCAGAACAGTACTCCATTACCAATTGAGTACATTTCTGCAAATAACACTACTCTTACTCGGACAGGTTAGTGTTTCCTCTATCGCAAATTTACCTCATTTGCATAGCTTTCAGCAGCAAATGAGGTAATTTGCATACCATGACGCTGTCCGTGTAAGAGTAGTTTTAAGAGCTCTCATGCACGCCCCTGCCGGCTGTTGCTGGATCGCTCGGCAGACATATTAGTTGTCTGGAGTCTTACTCTACTCTTAGACTCCGTGCAAGCATTTGTGAATCCGGCCCTCTGTTTTTCAGAACACATTTAAAATTAATAAAATCATTGTTGCCTGGAAAACTGCAGGCAACTAAGCAAATTTGCTGTTTGTATTCTTTATAGTCAAGCAATATTTTTCCATCCCCACTCCTCAGATTCTTTCATATACTAATGCAGGAAGCTGAAACTTCTTAAAACATCTGCAAAACTCTGCATGTTTAACTGGGGAATTATGGTATTTTTGCATGCATAGCACAATTATGTTCATAAATTTTCTGCTGTGAAAGCCTAATGGTCCTCCTGCTTATATAAAAAACAGGAGACTGAATAGGTGCTGCAGCATAAGCAACATACATTGAAACACAGGTGAAATATTCTGGAATTCTATATTTAACATTTTTATTACATAATACTCAGTACAGTAGTTAGAAAGTGGCACTCTTGACAACTTCCACATCTAAACATCCTGTTTCTACGTACATTTTTCATTTGATTTGTATTGGATTGCAACATATCTTAAAATTCTTATTACATTTGTTAACAAATGGGGGTATGGCACAAATCTTGTTAATAATAGAATCAAATCCAATTAAAGGTCTCTAATTATTTTGAATTGCATTCTTAATGGAAGGCATATTTGCTGTGTAAGGCATTACTATAACCATCTCTTTATACAGGCTTTTAGTAGTCTTAATGACATGCTGAGTAATCCCTTGTAAAGCAGGTTTATATTTACTATTTCTGTGTTCAGTGATGTTCTGGATAGAAGACTGAACTAAAGTCCTTAGATGGCTGCTGTCCACAAACCTATTTGTAAGTGTCGTATTCTCCTCAGTTAACCAGCCAACTCTTACTGCTTGCCCCCCTGACAATGTGTTTCTTTATCCAGATAGGATGCATACTGCTATAAGGGAAATATTATAAATATGTTTTTCTTTATGACATCAATAAAAACTGTTAGTTGCTAACAAAAAAACTCATGTTGTAGGCATGGGAAGTCTCCTATTTGTTCACACTTCAATGAGAACCAGACATTGTAAAAGAAATTATCATAACGTAGCTGAAATATGGACTTCCATTATTTGTATATCCCTCTGAAAACAACCTTGCCACGTTGCAGAGGACTACTGACAAAATCTGCAGATTAATATCTCTGGCTGTTTGTTATAAACAGCATTTCTCAGTCTTGCAAAAAGCTAACTAGTTCCCCATTAAAATGTGAACAGAGCTTTTACTTTTTTTTTCTTATTTAAATTAAACTATTTCCATAGCTTGCTGGCAAACTGTTACCTTCACCTTCATTAAAACTTGCAATCAGATTTAAGTCATGCTACAGTCTTAAAGCATCTAAAGAGAAAACCAAATGTTTGTGTCCCCACTGCCTGCTTGATCAGCCCACTCCTGACCAATAGACTAATTCATTCCTTTTTTTCACTGGAATGAAAATCAGCCAGAAAAGGCCATCATTCAGGCATCCACCCCCGGCGTGGTTCGGCTTTTTACATGATAAACGTAACCCCTTGCGTACATAAGGCCAAATGCTGTGAAGAAGGTCTTGCAGTGAGCTTACCTTGGATCATTTCCACAATAGTTATTCCCTCCATGTAGCCCCACCTCCTGGGAAGCACAAGTAGTGGTTTCTGCATTCTACACCAGGGAAATCTGATTAAATCCATGTTCCCCCAAGTGTGTGCAGCCCTTCCCACCCCCTTCCTCCCAGGACAAGTGATTGGCCATGCTATTTTACTGTTCTCTCTCCTTGCATAGCTCCTTCAGTGCCAAGACCAATAAATTAACCCATCCCACCTGAGTCACAATAAGACTCCACCCCTGTGACACAGAGCTAGGAAAAAAGCAATAAAACTGAATATAGTTTCTCCCATATTGAAAAGACTGACAGACTGTATAAACAGTTCAGGAATCAGCTGCTAAACCAACTTGAGGAATAATTAACCAATTCACTACCAAGTACAACCATTCAGGGCTCTTTTTTTAATGCCCCTTCTACTCATAATATCATAACCCTGAATGAACATGTATTCCCTCCCTTGTAACTACAACTTCTCCTTGTTTATTTAATTTATTTGTATGTGATATCTAGATAGGGAATTATTTTAGATACAGTCTTTTAGTTACTTAGATCATCCACGTGATGTCTCATATGTAAAATTCTTGCAGTATATTTTATATTCGTTTCTTACATTTGATGTGAGGCATCTGAGATTCTTGCAGTATATTCTCTGACAGACTTTTACATTTGAAGTGTTGCATGTAAAAGTCTCACAGTGTATTCTCTCTACATGTTATAAGGTTTTTCCTTCTGACTTGTAATTTTAAATGTAACCTTTGATCTGAAGTAGGAGATTCATTTGTCAGCCACCTGTGGGTATGGATCCGATATCGGATCCGAACCGGCATGGTTTATCCAGCTATGGATCCGAGCTCCTAGCTCCTCCCCTCACCCATAATGCCCTGCTCTCCCTACATGACCCCAGATCTAGTTTGCCGCGCATGGTGACAGCTGGATTTTTCTGAGCTCCTGAGCTAAGTGATTTTTCTTGTAAAAAAAATAGATTTTTGTTATTTTAAATTTAATATCTGTGTGAAAGTTTTAGGTTTCCTACATATATTTTCTTTTTGGGCTTAATTTACTTTAATTTTCTTACCCTCCCCTCGTTGGTGCGTAGTAGTGTGTTTGAGTTGTCTTTGGGGCCTTGTGTAAGTGTGTAGTTTTTGTGTACTTTGCTTTACTTTTTGTTTTGCTGTTTAAAAAAAAAAAAAAAAACAAACAGCAGTATGTCGGAAGCCCCAAAGCCTATTTTCTGTAAATGCTCCAAGTGTGGCCATAAGCTATCCCCTGCTGATGGCCACACTCGGTGCGTTCGATGCCTTGGGGTTGAACACCTCACCTCAGGGTGTTCAATCTGTGCAGGGTTCAACCCCAGGGCATTGAAGGAGCGGAGGTCGAAGCTGGTCTTGGCGGGACTTTTGCCCCCGGACTCGGCTTCGGCCCCCCGCCCCATTGGTGGTTACTGCTCCGGCAGTTCTTGCCTTGCCTGCTCCCCCTCCTCCTCCCGGGATTCAAACTCCCTCTAAGGGTTCGGAGGAGAGGGAAGCCAGGAAGAAGGACCGGAGAGAGAAGCACCACAAGCGGCAGGCCGAGACCTCCGTCTCGGCCTCGCCGGCTAAGCGGGCTTCTCCTCCGGCCTCTCTGGCTGCTGGCTCTCCTCCTCCTCGGCTCCAGTCCCCTTGTTTTTCACCGGGGCCTGAGGATGAGGAGACCCGACCTCCTTCGAGGCTATCGAGGCGGCACTCAAGGCCTACCTCGGTAGCCTCGTCGAGGTCTACCTACAGCCTCTCGATGCGGATCTGGACCGGATGATGAAGGTTCATCCAGGCCCAGATGCAGATGGAAGTGCTCCTGCCTCCCCTCTGGGGAGCTCGACCCATTTTTCAAGCCCATAGCTCCTTCTCCGACCCGCTACCGGGTTCGAGCTGAGCCAGGCAGCCTCGAGCCGGGGTGGGTCGGCGCCGACAGTACTGGTACCGGATTCGACCCTGCCCTCGAGTTTGTCGGATCCGACCTCTCGAGCCTTGGCCCGAGCCGGATCCGAGGGACTCAGTGTGCCTTCGGCGCCGTCCCTGTCGGAGCGCACTGTTCCCTCGGATCCGAGGGGCTCGGCGACGCCTCCGATCCACTCATCGGCTCCGAGGGGGAGACGACTTTCGGATCCTATTGTCGAGACTGGCTCCCCCTCGGCTTTTGATGTGGAGAGGGCTCTGTTGAGGGCATCCGGACCCCCGCCCCTTGCTTCGGCTCCGTCCCACACTCCATCTGCTCTGGGCCAGTCTTCCATCACCCGGCCATTGGGACAGCCCGCTTCATTGCCCCAAGCAGTTCCCTTGGATCTGGACACTGCTGGTGAGGGCTCCTCGGACAGCCCCCCCCCCCCCGAGGAAGCACCTCGCAAGCATACGTGTAAGAGGAGGCACATAGACTCCCCCGAGTCTTTAACTGAAGACACTGACTTGGAGGAAGGGGAAGGCTCCCCAAGATCACCCCCTGAGGATGTTTCCTTTGGAGACATCATGGAAATGTTACGGATCAGAGGTGGGTGGTCTGCCCCAAAGTCTTCCTCGGACGAGTCCGTGTTCTTGGAGGCATTTGAAGCGGGCCCGTCTACCTCTTGGGTGTCCCCTCCTGCCGACCCTCTGGTGGACCTTATTACCACCAGGGCGTGGAAGGAACCGGACACCATGGAGCCAATCCCTAAGAGGCCCCATAGGATCCTTAGCCCCCCTGCTGACCGTGCCCACTGGAGTAAGGGACCCCCGGTAGATGCCATGTTGTCGGCAGCAGCCACTAAGAGGGAACTCGCCCAGGAGAGTCCCTCAGTCCATCCCCCGAGCAAGGAGTCTAGGATGATGGACCATTTGGGGAAGCGAATGTTTAGTCCAGCGACCTTCTCAGTGAGGGCGCTCAACTATTTGGCACATGTCATTAGGATGCAGCGCGATCTTATCAAGGAATATGCTGCATCCCCCCCAGAGTCCATGTCGGAGGAGGACAAGCTTGTGCACTCCACCCGTATGGCCACTCTTCGTTCTGTGACCAATACCTCTATGCGGTTACTTTCCCACGCTACTGAGGGAGCCGCTAGAGCGGGCCTAGTCACATGATGGCAGGCCTGGCTCCGCCACTGCGATTTTACGGAGCCCTTCAAGGCGTCATTCGCGAATGCCCCCTTTGACGGTTCTGCCCTTTTTGGCAAGATGGTTCGTGACACCTTGGTCCAGAGCGAGAAGGACGGGAAGATGCTGTCTGCCGTCGGAGTCCGCTTCTCTGTGCCCCAGAGGTCCTACTCTAGGAACCAAAAGGGCCAGAAGAAGATGTGGTTCCGGAAGTCGCAGCAATCCCAACCCGCTCCGGACAACCAGTCCTTCCGCGGCAGAGGGGGACAGGGAGGACACAGCCCTAGGGGCAGAGGGGCTCCCAGGAACTTTGGGTCCAGAGAACCTTTCTCTGAACGGCCCACGCAGCAACCCTGAGGGGTTGCCCGACTGCTCCACTCTGGAGGCAGTCGGGGGATGCTTCTCGGAGCACCTAGTGGCATGGGAGTCCATTACATCGGACTGCTAGGTACTCCAGATTATATCCAGAGGTTACAAGATCCCCTTTCTTTATGTCCCAAAGTTAAAAACCCTCCCCGATGTTCCACCCGATCAGAGGGAGGCCGCTTCAGCAGAAATTGTCCATCTGCTGAGAAAAAGAGCCATCCAGCCCGTCCCCCCAGACCAGATCGGATCAGGGTTCTACTCCAGGTTCTTTTTAGTGCCAAAAAAGACGGGGGACCTAAGACCCATACTGGACCTGTCCCTATTAAACCTGGCAGTTCCCGAAGAGAAGTTCCGGATGGTCACTTTGCAATCCATCCTCCCCCTACTAGGGGAGAATCACTGGATGTGCTCTATAGACCTCAAGGATGCGTACTACCACATTCTGATGAACAGACGATCCAGGAGGTTTCTTCGCTTCCGGCTGGGAGCCAGTTACTACCAGTTCAGGGTCCTTCCCTTTGGTCTCACCACAGCCCCCAGGGTGTTCACCAAAGTATTAGCAGTGGTTGCAGCCCACCTGAGGCTTCAGGGGGTGCAGGTCTTTCCGTACCTAGACGACTGGCTTCTCACCGCCCCAACAAGGCATCTACTCTCTTTGGCAAGAGACTCCTTTCTTCATCTAGCTCCCTGGCTAGGCATCACGGTAAACATAGGAAAGTCCAACCTGGTCCCTACTCAGATAATAGATTTTATAGGAGCCAGGTTAGACACGAGAAATTTAAAAGCCTTTCTCACAACCGACAGAGTTCGGAATCTACGATTCCAGGTGCAGGCCATCCTTCACTCCAGCTCAACACCTGCAGAATTGATCCTGAGGGCGCTAGGGTCTATGGCGGCAGCGATTACTCTTCTTCCGCTCACCCGCTTGAACATGCGGGTACTTCAATGGACACTTCAGGTGCAATGGTCATTTCTCTCTCTCCCCCTGTATCATCCCATTGCAATCAGCAAGGCTTGCAAGCGGTCTCTCTTGTGGTGGCTCCATTCCCCGGACCTCCGCAGGGGCCGCCCCTTTTGTGCATCTCCCCCTCTCACCACAGTGACCACGGATGCTTCCCGCCTCGGGTGGGGGGGACATTTTGCAGGACGGACGGTCCAAGGCATGTGGAGCGATGCAGAGACCTCCCTGCATATCACTGTTCTGGAAATGAGGGCGGTGCTCTTGGCGTTGCAAGCACTTCAAGCCCTCCTTCCCCTGGGAACAATTGCGATTCAATCAGACAACATGTCGGTGGTCTGGTACATCAACAAACAGGGGGGAACCAGGTCTTACCCTTTATGTCGAGAAGCCATGAGAGTGTGGGAATGGGCGATCTCCACCAACCGCTTTCTCATCGCAACGCATATTGTAGGGCGGACCAACATCCTAGCGGACAAGCTCAGTCGAACCATTCTCTCCCGTCACGAGTGGTCTCTCAATTCTCAAGTAGCGAACGTATCTTCGCACAGTGGGGGACTCCCTGTTGCGATCTCTTTGCTTCTCCCTTAAATGCCAAGTGCGACAGTTTTTTCGCTCTAATCCCCCCTCCAGGGGATTCCCCGAGAGACGCTCTGGTGCATGCTTGGCCTCCCGGTCTTCTTTACGCATACCCCCCTCTACCTCTAATGCTTCAAGTGCTTCAGAAAGCCTCTCGGTTAGGGTGCAGAATGATCCTCATTGCCCCGCTCTGGCCTCGACAGATCTGGTTCCCTTACCTAAGGTCTCATTCAGTGAATCCACCTTAGATTCTGGATCCCATTCCGGATCTGATATCACACCCATCGAATCTACCAACTCCGAACCTGGACAACCTGAAGTTGACTGCTTGGCTGCTCCAGTTCCACTCCTAATCAGGACTCCCGGTATCTCGTCCCCAGTTAAGGCCATTCTGGTGGCGGCCCACAAGCCCTCTACCAGAAAAATTTACTGCAGTAAATGGAAGCGTTTTTCCATTTGGGCAGAGCGGCAGGACCTAGATCCTTTCATGGTTCCCCTTCCATTGGTTCTAGATTTTCTTACTACTCTCTTTAATGATGGCGCCAGTAGTTCCATGGTCAATGTTCAGCTGGCAGCCATATCTCATTACCATGTTGGTCATGACTCAGGGTCTCTTATGTCAGCTAAGTTACGCAAAACCTTCCTAAAAGGCACCTTTTTGCTCAGATCCCCTGTCAAAGAAACGGTTCCTCCGTGGGATCTTTCCTTGGTACTTCAGGCCTTGACCGCTCCTCCCTTCGAACCTGCGGCTACCGTTGATCTTAAATTTTTGTCCTTTAAGACTGCTTTCTTGGTAGCCATTACTTCGGCTAAGAGAGTTTCTGAACTTCAGGCCCTGTCCATGAAACCGCCTTATTTGACTTTTCATCCGGACCGGTTGTGCCTCAGGATCAATCCCTCCTTTCTTCCTAAAGTAGCTTCGGAAGCTAACATTAATCAGTCCATCAACCTACCTGTTTTCTTCCCTAAGTATCAAAACAAGGGCTAATACAAGCTGCATTCCTTGGATGTTCACAGGCAGCTTCGTTTTTACCTTCATAGGACGGCTGGTCATAGGCAATCAGACCAGTTGTTCATTTCTTTTGCCAAATTCAATCTGGGTAAACCAATTTCCAAAGTTTCTTTGTCACGCTGGATTTCTCAGTGTATCCTGTTGGCGTACCAAGCCTCTGGGAGGCCCGCACCGGAGGGAGTCCATGCTCATTCAACCTGGTCTGTCTCTACTTCAGCGACCTTTAAGTCTAGGGTTCCTCTGGATGACATTTGTTCAGCCGCCACTTGGGCTTCATCTCATACCTTTATTACTCATTACAAGCTGGACGTCACGTCTAGAGGTAGAGCATCCTTTGGCTCCACGGTGCTCCGGAATATCCTTCCATGAGGCCACCCAAGATTCAGGTAGCTGGGGACTCTGTCCCACAGGTTGCTGACAAATGAATCTCCTACTTCAGATTTAGAAGTTATGCACTTACCATAACATTCCATCTGAGTAGGTGGATTCATTTGTCTGCAACCATCCTGCCCTCCTATCCCCCTGGCCTTGTCAGTTTCCTGCATAGGGTGTGTTACCCTTTAGTTAGGGTAGCTGCTGCAGGGCAAACTCGATCTGAGGTCATGTAGGGAGAGCAGGGCATTATGGGTGGGGGGAGGAGCTAGGAGCTCGGATCCATAGCTGGATAAACCATGCCAGTTCGGATCCAATATCGGATCCATACCCACAGGTTGCAGACAAATGAATCCACCTACTCAGATGGAACGTTATGGTAAGTACATAACTTCTAATTCCCGGATCTGGACTGTTCCGAAAATAGGTCCAAATTAGCTTAGTGCATTACCATGCTAAACAAATTTAGATAAATTAATTGACTCATTCATTAATTAGGTAAACACTTAGTTAATTGCTGAAGTTCTTTTACCAAGATACTTTACCTTTCACTTTGTAAAAGCACATTCTACCTAATTGCATTTTCTTTATGGATTCAGTGTACTGAAAACATCTACATTTTTCGTTCTTTTTTGTAAGAATCTTTATTAAATCATCTCATTTTAAGTTAGAGCATGAGTCAACATACATTAACAGAAAATAAATCTTAATAAAAGATGTTATGTTGTCCTATCTCGCCTTCATTCATTCCTGGTTGGGTTGGTTCCGACTCGGCCTGTACAAAAGCTCGAGAGCTTCTACCAGCTCGAGGCTATACCCTATCCTATCATGCTAGGGAAGATTACCCAGATCTCGTTTGCCACTAAACAAGATCAGGTGCTCCACGCAGGCTGTTGGCTAAGTGGAAATTTTTCTTCCTTGTCTTCTTTGCTAAACTGGTTTAAAATTCATTTAAAATAGTTATTGCTATTGTAGTTTAACAATTGTTAGGACTGGTATCGTGTGTTTCAGGTGGTCATTGTCGTTGTTTGTTTTTCTGGTGGCCACCGTCTACCGCTATGCCTGTTTGACCTTTTTCCCTATCCCGACCAAACTAGTTTTAGACTAGTTTCCTTTTCTTGCTTTCTTTGGGTAGTCCATTTGAGTTAGAGGGCTCCCTTGGGGCCCGTTTAAGTTAGAGGGCTCCTTTCAGCCTGTTTAATGTAGAGGTTTTTTCTTCCCCTTGTAGCAAACAGTCAGTTTATTTGTTAGTTAGAACTCTGTCTCCCCTTCCTTTTTCTACAGTAGTGTTATAAGGTTAGATTTACCTGTCAACTGTCTTTAATATATATAAAAAAAAGTATTATTTCTTGTAGTTTTTTTTCTGGTAGTGTCTTATATTGGTAAGATGTTTAAGAATCCTAAAGAAATGAAACCTTCGGGTTTTAAAAAATGTGACAAGTGCAGCCAGAAAATGTCACTAACTGATGGACGCACCAGCTGTGTGTATTGTTTGGGTGCTGTCTACCTTCACGAATCTTGTTCCTTCTGTCATGCCTTTAGTTCCAGGGTACTGATGGAAAGAAGGAACAAACTCAGAGAGGTTTGTTAAAAACCCCATTTTCTGAGGCTTTGGAAGAGAGTCAGAGTACCTCAAAAACTACTGAGAAATCTCCATCCTCCAGATCAGAATAGTCAAGTAAGAGGATGTCTTCTGCTGCTTCAACGTCAGAGCCGAAAAAAAAACAGGCAAAGGACTCATCTTCAGATCTGAAGGCTTTCAGGCCCGAGAAATCTACCTCTTCGGTTCCAATTCTGATCTCGGAACCGACAGAGTTTCAGAGCCATTCCCCATATTTTGGAACTGGTCTTCCCAGTCTTGAGATCCCCGCTGTTACAGCCTGTGAGGTCTTCGACCCTATCCTCTTGATTCTTCAGAAGCCTTTCAGACGATGATGTGGAGCGAGTGGTGAAGAGATGTTTACGGACACCAGCACAGGCCAAGATACTGTCGACTCCAAACCAGAGGGATTCGGAGCCGACCAACATCTCTTCCCCTTTGTCGATTCCTCCTCTGACCCATTCTGGGGCTTCAGAGCCGGAGTGCTTGGACCCGATTGTAGCAAAATCTTCGGTGCTGAGACCTGCTCGAGGATCGTTGGGCCAAGCTGCCACTCCGACCTCCTTGGCTCCATCGGAATTTGAGGGATCTAGGAGCTGATGCTCTCCCATCAAGTCTGGGGAGGAGAGTCAGGCTGGACAGTTGTCTGACCTGAATCTACCTCTCAAGGCTTCAGCATGAGTGAGCTCAGCACCTACATCAGCCTCGGAGCTCACTACCTTGGTTCAGGGGGAGTTTTCTGGTTCCTCGGAACCACAGGCCTCTTTGGATCAGGGACAGGGGGGCTTTCGAGGTGATGAGTGTGCTGTCACCTTAGACTGCTCTGCTCTCAGGTCCTAGTACTCTTCCCCCAAAAGTGCCAGTGTCCGTCTTGGTAGCCTCACGTCCACCCAGGTGTGGAGACCCAAAACCCCAGGAAGCCCCATTGGGTGAAGCGATCTCTTCTGAAACCTCACCAGAGTACCCCTCTGAGGAGGTCCCTTAGAAGAGGTTATGCAAGAGGAAGCATTTAGACTCCCCTGAGGAGTCCGTGATGTCAGACATGGACCTCAATGAGTCAGAAGAGTCCCCACGGTCATCCTCTGAAGATGTCACCTTTGCAGATATCATAGAGATCCTGAAACAGAGAGGTGGGTGGAAGTCCATCAACCCTTCTGAGGATGAGTCTTTGTATCTGGAAGCATTCAGGTCTCGTGCTTCCACCTCTTGGGTGTCTCCACCTTTTGGCTATGACTTGGATATATTGGAAGAATTGAAGAAAATGGTAATACTTAATAGGGATACTACGTATAAACCTTATCTTAGGACAGACGCGTGTATGAATGATCATGTGATCATTACATCAGGATCTAATATTGGAAATATAGTTAGAACTAGATATGTTATGAATTTTAGTAGTAGAACAGGTTTGGTTAAATATATCATAGCCAAGTACTGGCCTGTGTTGATGGCCTGTCCAGAGGTTAGGCGAATTTTATGTGAATTCATTAATTAGGTAAACACTTACTTAGTTAATTGCTGAAGTTCTTTTACCAAGATTTTACCTTCACTTTGTAAAAGCACATTCTACCTAATTGCATTTTCTTTATGGATTCAGTGTACTGAAAATTTTGTAAGAATCTTTATTAAATCATCTCATTTTATCATGCTTGGCTAAGTGGAAATTTTTCTTCCTTGTGTTCTTTGCTAAACTGGTTTAAAATTCATTTAAAATAGTTATTGCTATTGTAGTTTAACAATTGAAGTTGTTAGGACTTACAGTAGTGTTATAAGGTTAGATTGTCAACTGTCTTTAATATATATAAAAAGTATTATTTCTTGTAGTTTTTTCTGGTAGTATATTGGTAAGATGTTTAAGAATCCTAAAGAAATGAAATGTGACAAGTGCAGCCAGAAAATGTCACTAACTGATTGTATTGTTTATCTTGTTCCTTCTGTCATGCCTTTAGTTCCAGGGTACTGATGGAAAGAAGGAACAAACTCAGAGAGGTTTGTTAAAAACCCCATGTTCTGAGGCTTTGGAAGAGAGTCAGAGTACCTCAAAAACTACTGAGAAATCTCCATCCTCCAGATCAGAATAGTCAAGTAAGAGGATGTCTTCTGCTGCTTCAAGGTGATGAGTGTGCTGTCACTGAAACTTCACCAGAATACCTCTGAGGAGGTCCATTAGAAGAGGTTATGCAAGAGGAAGCATTTAGACTCCCCTGAGGAGTCCGTGATGTCAGACATGGACCTCAATGAGTTAGAAGAGTCCCCACGGTCACCCTCTGAAGATGTCTCCTTTGCAGACATCATAGAGATCCTGAAACAGAGGTGGGTGGAAGTCCATCAACCCTTCTGAGGATTGTGATATTAAGGAATATGAATGGATTTTAAGACTAGCATTCTCCACCTGGATTAAACTCTACTGTTAGCCTAAAGCCTGTTTTTAAGCTGTTTTAAATATTTTGTATTTTGTATATATGTTATATGTTATATTATATGATTTTGGCTGCTATCATGTGACTGTTTTTGCTCCTATTTAAAGCAAGCTGCTTTTGTTTGAATGATTGTTAGTATTGAAGAAGGGGCTTTGCTGTGATATATTAAATTGTTTTCTGCCTACGTTTGTTTGTTTCTTTTGTCTCCACCTTTTGACCAGCTCATGAACATAGTCAGTCGGAAGGCATGGGGCTCTCTGGATTCACTGGAACCTGTTCCTAGGAGGAGGCCAAATAAATTTATTACTGCGCCCTCAGATAGGGAGTTCCTCAGTAAAGATGTCTTGGTAGATGCTATAGTGGTAGCGGCAGCCACCAAAAAGGAATTGTCTGAACTTCCTCATCTGTCCATCCACTGAATAAAGAGTCTCGGATGATGGACAGATACAGAAAGTGTATGTTTTCATCAGCTTTCTTTGCCCTTAGGTCGCTGAACTACCTGAGCCATTTCAATAGGATTCAGAGAGATCTCCTGAAAGAGCTAGGAGATAAACTCCAAGGTTGTGCAGCTGCGGTGGTTTTGGACAAGGTGTCTTCCCCACTCTCCAGCTTAAACCCTGTGGTAAACTCCTCCATGCGACTTATCTCGTACACAGCCGATGGAGTGAGTAGGGCAGCAGGTACAGGAATTTCCTTAAGGAGGCATTCCTGGATGCACTTATGTGACTTCACAGAACCCTTCAAGTTTTACTTTATTAACGCCCTTTTTGAGTGCTCATCCTTGTTCGGGCCAAAAGTGAAAGAGACTCTAACCAGGTGCGAGCAAGAAGGAAAGACTCTTTCTGCCATTGGAGTCCATTTCTCCCTCCCTACCAAGCCTTATCCCAGAGGCCAAAAGGGGGGAAAAATGTGGTTCCATAAGTCCCAGAGAGCCTTCCCAGATGCATGTGGTCATTCTTCCCCCAGGGGCAGAGGAGGAAGTAACAATGAAAGATGCCAACCACATGGCAGAGGGGGTCCGCAAAATTAGGGCAACAGGGATTCCTTCCTTGGTAGGCCTTTTCAGTGCTCCTGAAAGGATGCCCATCTGTCCACCTCTGGAGGCAGTCAGGGGTCACTTGTCATTGTACCCAGACACCTGGCTAAAAATAAGAGACAAATGGGTACAATTGATCATATCCAGGGGTTACTACATACCCTTTTCCTCTCCCCCTTTAGAAAAAAAATCAGTCCCAGATGTTCCTCCCAGTCAATGGGACCATACAACCCTAGAAATACAAAGGTTGCTAGAAAAAAAAGAGTCATCCAAGATGTCCCTGCAGACCAAATTGGATCTGGAACATACTCAAGGTTCGTTTTAGTTCCAAAAAAGACAGGGGACTGGAGGCCCATTCTGGATCTCAGCAGACTAAACAAGTCTGTCAAGAAGTTAGCGTTCCGGATGGTGATACTGCAGTCGATACTCCCCTTTCTGGTGAAAGACAATTGGATGTGCTCGATAGAGCTCCAGGATGCATACTACTACATAAAGATTGACAGGTGATTCAGGAGTCATTTACACTTTCTGCTGGGAGCCAGTCACTACCAATTTCGAGCTCTGCCCTTTGGTCTCACTACAGCCCCTAGAGTGTTCACCAATGCATGGCAGTAGTTACGGCTCAATTGAGGCATCTATGATTCCGGGTGTTTCCTTACTTAGACAACTGGCTCCTAACCACCACCACAGAGCATCTACTAACAAGAGTGAGAGACACCACCAGTCATCTTTGCTCTCGGCTAGGCATCACGATAAACTTCGAAAAATCTGCCTTGTTGCCATCACAGCATATTGTCTTTACAGGAGCAGACTTAAATACAAGACAGATGTTAGCCAAACTTCCTCCTGAAAGGGTTCAAACCTTATGTCAGCAAGTCAAAAACCTCTTAATGAAGAAAAAAGTGCAATCAAAGGTTGTTTTGAAAGTTTTAGGTACCATGGCAGCATCAATAACTGTGGTACCATTGGCTCCTCTGCACATGAGGATTCTCCAATGGCTGCTTTTCACCCAGTGGTCCATGCAGGAGCTGCCCATGTCTCACAAGATTATCATAACAGCCTCCTGCAAGAGGGATCTGCGCTAGTGGCTTCACTCTACTCAGGTGGATTTAGGCAGATGTTCATTTTTCCACAACCAACAGCTAGAGTGACCACGAATGCTTCCCAGATGGGGTGGAGGGGGTGCATTATCTGGGGAAGACTGTCCAAGGTGTTTGGCAGGAATATGAGAACCACTTGCATATCAATGTCCTAGAGATGAGACCGGTGCTTTTGGCGTTGCAGGCATTCCAGAACTCCTTTCCACTAGGAACAATTGCAATCGAGACAGACAACATGTCAGTGGTGTGATATATAAACAAACAAGGAGGAACCAAGTTTATTCCCTATGTCGAGAGGCCCAAAGAGTATGGTAGTGGGCAGTTTCTTCCCAACGTTTTCTGATAGCAACTCACATCCCGGGAAAGTGCAATGTGATAGCAGACAAACTCAGCAGAGCTATTCTAATGCCTCACAAGTGGTCCCTAAAACAGAAAGTTGCAGAGCAGATTTTCTGCAAGTGGGGCCAGCCTTGCTGCAACCTTTTTGCCATGTCCATGAATGCCAAATGCAGCAGCTACTTTGCCCTGATCCCCCCTCTAGAAGAGTCACCGAGGGATGCACTTGTACATGATTGGCCCCCAGGTCTTTCCTATGCCTTTCCTCCCTTTCTTTTGATTCCCATAGTCCTTCAGAAATCCAGCACGTTGAGGTGCAGTTTGATACTCATCGCCCCATACTGGTCTCGTCAGATTTGGTTCCCTTTTCTATGGCCCCATCTTCAAGAGGAGCCATGGATTCTGGACCCAGTTCCAGACCTCCTGACTCATCCATCAGGGATGCTCCATCTGTCAATTCAAACCCTCAAACTGACAGCTTGACTACTCCACTTCCACTCCTAGCCAGGCTTCCAGATATTTCCCTTACAGTGAAACATATTTTGATTTCATCCCATAAGGCTTCAACCAGGAAACTATATGCTAGCAAATGGAAAAGTTTCTCCCATTGGGCCCTCAACAATCACATTGATCCTCTCACTGCCCCTGTAACAGCTGTATTAGACTTTCTAGTGAAACTTTTCGATGAAGGTGCAACAACGGCTACTATTCGAGTTCAATTAGCTGCTATATCAAACTATCATATTGGAGAAATGGGATTAAAAATCATGTCCCACAGACTTTGCAAAGCCTTTTTGAAAGGTACTTTCTTACTAAGGCCTCCAGTGAAAGAACCACCAGCTCCTTTGGACCTTAACTTTGTGTTGTCCACCTTGATCCTTCCTCCCTTTGAACCTGCATCATCTTGTCAACTAAAGTGTCTAACATGGAAAACAACCTTCTTGATAGCCATCATGTCTGCTAGATGGGCATCAGAACTCCAAGCTTTGTCAATACATCCCCCTTACTTGATTTTCCACAAAGATACAGTATCCCTGAGAATTAACCCTTCATTCCTCCCTACGGTATGTTCTGAAGCAAATTTGAATCAATCCATTGACTTGCCCATTTTTTGTCAAAATATGGCAACAAGGCAGAATACAGATTACACCAACTAGACGTACACAGACAATTAAGGTTCTACCTATACAGAACAAAAGAATTCAGGAAATCAGACCAAGTGTTTGTATCTTTTTCAGATAGAAAAAAGGGTGCCCCAATATCTAAGGTCACGCTTTCCAAGTGACTTACTGATTGTATAACCTCACATACACATCTCAGAATAGAGAACTTCCAGGAAAGATAAAAGGCCATTCCACAAGAGCTGTAGCAACCTCGTCGGCCTTTCAGGCAAGGCTACCCATGGATTCAATTTGTGCTGCAGCAACATGGGTAAAGCCTCATACCTTTAATGTTAAGTTGTCATTCTCGCCTTCATTTTTGCTGGATGGGTTCGGAGCCGATCCTCGGCTCCGACTCGGTCTATACTATAGCTCGAGAGCTATTTTTACCAGCTCGAGGCAGCCCTATATCCCACAATACCATGCGCAAACTCCCCAGATCTCGTTTGCCGCTTCGCTGCGAGGTTGCTTTTTTTTACCGGCTCAGGTCAGTAAAATAAATTTTTTTCAATAGAGCTATTTTTCAGATAGTTTTCCAGATAGTTTTCCTACCTTAGGTCCCTATCGATACTCTTATTTATTACAGCCCTTTTGTAGCCCTTCTTCCCCTCCTTTTAGTTAATTTTTATATCGGGCCTACGGGCTTTAGCTTAGTTTCCCCCACCCCTTAGAGTGTGTGTGTGTGTGGGTGTTTTAGTCAGTCCCCTTAACTCCCTTCTGGGTATAAGTTGAGTGAGTGTGTGGGCTGACTGTGTTTTCTGTATTTAGGACTATGTCCAAAGATGCTAAGGTCTCGGGATTCAAGAAGTGTGACTCATGCTGTCAGAAAATGTCTCTGACAGACGGTCACACTTCTTGCATCTACTGTTTGGGGCCTTTACACCTGCAGGACTCTAGTTCCATCTGTCACGGATTTAGTTCAAGAGTCCTGCAGGAATGTCGTAATAAGCTCATCTTGAGGGGCTTATTGAAGCCCGATGACTCCCCATCCAAGTCTGGCTTGGGGAAGTCTTCTAAAACCACCAAACCCTCGGCTCCAGCTTCTGAGTCGAGGACTGGTATAACTGAGATGGCTCCGACATCGATTCCAATCGGATCCGAAGCGAGCAAGGTCGTATCCGCTCCTAAACCTGCATCGGAGCCAACTCCTGCGCGCAACCCCTCTAGATCCCCCTCGCTAGAATCCATCCGATCGGCTCCGAGATCACCACTCCTATCGGAGCGGAGTCATAGGACTCATTCATCCAGGTCATCTAGGCTTTCCGATCACGATATTGAGAGGGTGGTCAGTAGACTCATAAAATCTCAGGCACTAGCCCAAATGCTCCAAAGCCCGTCTCACCAGACTGTGGCTCCCACGGTACCGCCATCGATTCCTCCCCCGACTCACCGTTCGAGTACAGAGCCGGAGTTTGTCGGAACCGTAACCTTGCCCACGTCGGAGCCGATACTTCCACCTTTGGCTCCGGCGTCGTTGGCTCCGACTTCTTCATTGGTTCCATCCGTGGAGAGGTCTGGGCGCCGGGACTCCATTGTCAGCTCCGAGGGGGTGAGTGGCATCGGACCCTTGTCTGACCCTGCTCTTCCTCTCGGAGCTTCGGCTCTGGTTAGTACGGCCCCGACATAATTCTCGGAGCATTCTCTGTTGGTGCCGGGAGCGGTTCGGGTCTCTTCGGACCCGGGACTGCCTTTAGTGCCTGATAGGGGAGCCTTCGAAGTTATGAGGAGTGTGCTGGACCCAATGTCCACTCCAAGGTTAAGTTCTGCAGCTCCTCCCTCTACAGTGCCTGTTACAGTCTCTGGCCATCCTCCTGCATCTGACAGCAGAGATCCAAAGCGTAGGGTACCCACTTTGGGTGTCTCCTCCTCTTCCGAGGCCTCCCCTGAAGCTTCAGGGGATCCCCCTAGGAAAAAAAAGTGCAAGAGGAAGCACATAGACTCCCCCGAGTCTGTCATGTTGGACACCGACTTGGATGAGTCGGAGGGTTCCCCGAGATCCCCCTCTGAGGATGTCTCTTTTTCAGACATCCTAGAGATCCCGAAACAAAGGGGAAATTGGTCCACTCTCAAACTCTCCGAGGACGAGTCGGTTTACCTTGACGCTTTTGGATCTCGTCCTTCCACCTCCTGGGTGTCTCCACTTTTCGGCCCACTAATGGAAGTAGTGGCCAGAAAGGCATGGACAGCTCCTGACTCAATGGAACCTACCCCTAGGAGGCCCTCTAAATTTATTTCTGCTCCGGAGGACAAATCCTTTCTGACCAAAGGTGTTTCAGTAGATGCTATGGTGGTAGCAGCAGCCACTAAGAAGGAATTAGCTGATCCTTCTGTACTTGTTCATCCTCCTAACAAAGAGTCCAGGACCATGGAGAGGTATGGTAAGCGGACATTTGCTTCAGCGACCTTCGCCATGCGGTCACTGAACTATTTATGTCATTTCACCCGCCTTCAGAGAGATTTGCTCAAAGAGCTAGGTGAAACCATACAGGATCATTCTGCTGCGGGTTATCAGGACAAGATGAACTCCCAGCTGGCTACCCTGAATTCCATTGTCAACTCCTCCATGCGGCTTATCTCCTCTGCAGCCGATGGAACGAGTAGGGCCGCAGGCACAGGTGTTGCGTTGAGACGTCATGCTTGGATGCGACTCTGTAACTTTTCCGATCCCTTCAAGGCGTCCTTCACCAACACACCCTTTGATGGTTCAGAATTGTTTGGACCTCAGGTGAAGAATACCCTCACCAGATGCGAGCAAGATGGTAAGACTCTATCTGCCATGGGAGTCCACTTTTCCACACCTTCTAGACCTTATCCTAAGGGCCAGAAGGGTGGAAAGATGTGGTTCCGCAAACCACAGGGAGTCGCGCGTCGTGAATTTCCCCCCAGAGGCAGAGGGGGGAACAATAACAGACGCCGCCCCAGGGGCAGAGGGGGTCCACAGAACCAGGGTTCCAGGGAATCCTTCCCTGACCAACCCTTTCAGCATCCCTGAGAAGCTGCCCGACTGTCTGCCTTCAGAGCCAGTCGGGGGAAGATTATCTCTGTACCCGGAAGCCTGGCAATCCCTCTCCCAAGACAAATGGGTACAGTCGATCATATCCGAGGGTTACAAAATTCCCTTCATTTTCCCTCCGGTCCAACCGCCAAGACGCCTACCCAGACGTACCACCCGGACAAAGGGGTCAGGCACAGCTAGAAATAGAAAAGCTGTTAGAAAAAAGAGTCATCCAGGCAGTCCCAGCAGATCAGCTAGGATCCGGAATCTACTCCAGATTCTTTTTGGTACCAAAAAAGACAGGAGACTGGAGACCCATTTTTGACTTCAGCAGATTGAGCAACTCTGTACAAAAGACAAAATTTCGGATGGTAACACTGCAGTCCATTCTACCCTTTTTGGGCAGAGACAACTGGATGTGCTTGTTAGACCTCCAGGATGCGTACTATCATATAAAGATACACAGGCGCTCCAGGAGGTTTCTCCGCTTCCGTCTGGGAGTCAGTCATTATCAATTCAGAACTCTGCCCTTTGGTCTCACCACAGCCCCCCGGGTGTTCACCAAATGCTTGACAGTGGTCATGGCTCACCTGAGACAAAAAGGATTCCAGGTGTTTCAATATTTAGACGACTGGCTCATTTCCGCTACCACCAAGCAGTATCTTATAATGGCCAGGGATTACAATATTCAACTTTGCAACAATCTAGGTATTTCTATAAATTTTGCAAAATCCTCCTTGTCGCCTTGTCAATGTATAAACTTTATAGGTGCCGTGTTAAACACCACAGAAATGTCTGCAACATTACCACCTCAGAGAGTGACAGACATACGGCGGAATGTTCAGTTTCTGTTTCAGTCCAACAGAGTTCAAGTCAAGTTAGTGCTGAAAACGTTAGGCCTCATGGCAGCGGCGATCCTTCTCCTCCCATTAGTCCGCTTCCATATGAGAATCCTTCAGTGGATGCTGTTTTCTCAGTGGTCCTTTCAACAGCTCCCAATGACTCTCAACATCTTGATAACCCCATCATGCAAGAAACACCTCTCCTGGTGGATGATTTCCCCTCAGCTCCTTCAGGGCAGACCCTTTGTCCCCCCACCCAGTTGCCACGGTTACAACGGATGCCTCCCTGATCGAGTGGGGGGGGGTACTATCAGGGCAGGACTGTCCAGGGCACATGGCAATAATTAGAATGCCACCTGCACATAAATGTCCTGGAGATGAGAGCGGTGCTTTTAACATTGCAAGCCCTTCAGCACTCTCTTCCCACAGGGACTATAGCAATTCAAACGGACAATATGTCTGTGGTGTGGTACATAAACAAGCAGGGCGGAACAAAGTCCTACCCCCTATGTCGAGAAGCACTCAGACTTTGGCAATGGGCGATTTCCTCTCAATGGTTTCTGATAGCAACGCACATCCCCGGGAAGTACAATGTCATAGCGGACAGATTGAGCAGAACAATCCTCATGCCTCACGAGTGGTCTCTATATCAAGCGGTAGCAGACAGAATATTTCAGAAGTGGGACCAGCCTTGCTGTGATCTTTTCGCAACCCCTCAAAACAGCAAGTGCCTTGACTTCTTCACACTCTTCCCTCTACCAGGCCATCCCCACAGAGACGCTCTTGTTCACGATTGGCCCCGGGGTCTTCTATATGCCTTTCCCCCCTTACCGTTGATTCCGCAATTAATTCAGAAAGCAACCCCGTTGAGATCCAAAATGATCCTCATTGCTCCGTATTGGCCTCGACAAGGAGTACATGTTACACAAATTGGATGTTCACATACACAGCCATTTTTTTTGGATAGAACAAAAGATCACAGAAAAACAGAGATCACTCTTTTCCTGTTTTTTGCATAGCAGGAAGAAACTTCTTGCAGTTACCAAAAGAACTCTTAAATAATTGTTAGATTGTATAATCTATAATCCATTCACGATTCTAACCTTTTACTTAAGGGAAGCATTACACATTCCACACAAAGGTCAATATCTCGTCTTTTGGCTCAGCAGCCTACTGGGACACCACTGGAGCGCGCTATTTGTCTAACTTGCTACATACATTTATTTCTCATTATAAAGTAGACAAGGTTTCTAGGAGACAGGTTTGCTCAGGGACTGCTCTCCTTTGGTTCCCACTGTGCTTTCAAGTCTCCGTACCCGGCCTCCAGGATCAGTAAGAACAAACTTACCCATGTGTAGAACAACAAACGTTGAGATTGACTACATTACATATATATTATATTATGTCCTTACCATAGCGTTCCCCCTCCTTGTTCTTCTGCTTGTTCTTGATATAGTCCTCACCCACCCAGGAATTTTTGTCACTTCGATATTACGCCAGGAGCATTTTTTTATTTACTATTTTGTATATATGCGTATGTATATAAGTTCTATATATTATTTTATATGTGTCTGTTTAGTATTGTAATGAGTTTTATTATGCTTTTATACTTGTAATAAAACTAGAATGAAGGTAAAGGCAGAGGGGGATTGGTTTGCTTGCCAAACTAGATCTGAGCCAAAGGCTTGAGGGAGTTGTGGTGATAAGGTTGTGTCTCTGAGCTATACTGGATGTGAGGCTTGCAGAGAACGAACGGGCAGTCGGCTTTATGATTTCTGTTCCTGCACAGTTATCTACTGGAACAGCCTTGGCATCTGGAACCCCTTCCAGATCTGTTGACCCATCTAACAGGCAAGCTGCATCAGTCTCTTCATTCCCTCAACCTCACAGCTTGGTTGCTCCACTTCCAGCCATAGCCAGGCTTCCCCTTATTTCTCTTCCTGTCCATGATATCATTCTTGCTTCCCATAAGTCCAATACTAGGAAGACTTATGCGAGTAAATGGAAGCGTTTTTCACTCTGGGCACAAGCTAGGTCCTTAGATCCTTTCCATGCACCAATTAATAAGGTTCTAGACTTTCTGGCGGAGCTTTTTCATTCAGGGTCATCCTCAGCCACTATCAGAGTACAATTAGCGGCCATTGCTAATTTTCATGTGGGGCTCTCATAAGCAAATATTATGTCCCACAAACTCTGTAAAGCCTTCCTCAAGGGCATCTTCTTGGTTAGACCTCCCGTTAAGGATCCGCCTCCACAGTGGGATTTAAATTTGGTTCTAACGTCATTGATTCTGCCTCCCTTTGAACCCGCAGCCTCTTGCTCCCTCAATCTTTTTTCTTGGAAAACTCTGTTTTTAGTAGCCATAACATCTGCCAGAAGGGTATCGGAACTCCAAGCCTTGTCTGTCCGTCCCCCTTATTTGGTCTTTCATAAAGACAGGGTAACTCTCAGAACAAACCCTTCCTCCCTACCGAAAGTTTCCTCTGAAGCAAACCTAAACCACTCTATTGACTTGCCTGTCTTCTTCCCAGACTACTCAAACAGGGCTGAACAGAAATTACATTCATTGGATGTTCATCGCCAACTACGGTATTATCTAGACAGGACAAAACAACTCAGAAAGTCAGATCAGCTCTTTCTCTCTTATGCTGAAGGGAAGAAAGGGCTTCCAGTATCAAAGGTTACTCTTTCCAGATGGTTGACAGCCATTATTACCTTTGTCTATGAGTTGAGACACAGGCAACTCCCGTCTAGGCCTAAGGCTCATTCAACTAGGGCACTATCAACATCAACAGCCTTTCAAGCAAGGTTACCATTAGATGCCATATTTGCAGCAGCTACATGGGCTTCTCAACATACCTTTATTGCCCATTACAAACTTGATATAGCCTCCAGAAATAGAGCTGACTTTGGTTCCACCGTACTCAGGAGTCTGTTCCGTTGAGCCACCCAGGGCCAAGGTGCTAGGGATGCTGTCCCATCCAGCAAGAATGAAGGTGAGAATGACAACATAACATTAAGAAGTTATGTTCTTACCATAACGTTCCATGTTAGTTGTCTTCTTCTCGCCTTCTTTCTTGTGTCCCCCCCTCCTGCCCCCTAGCCTGGACAGACTTGAAGGTCTCGGAGTCCTTCTATTTCATGTGATACAATACTTTACTGTTTCCCCGTATCTTTAGTGTTACCAGCAGGGAGTCTGTACTTGGAAATAAGGATAATAATTAATTTATACTATGTGTTAGCTGCCAGCGAGATCTGGGGAGTTAACGCATGGTATTGTGGGATATAGGGCTGCCTCGAGCCGGTAAAAATAGCTCTTGAGCTATAGTATAGGCCGAGTCAAAGCCGAGGATCAGCTCCGAACCCATCCAGCAAGAAAGAAGGCGAGAAGAAGACAACTAACATGGAACATTATGGTAAGAACATAACTTCTTATTACTCATTACAAAGTTGATTTGGCCTCCAGGAACAGAGCCTCCTTTGGGTCCACTGTTCTGAAGAGTATTTTCCCTTGAGCCACCCAAGAAGGAAGGTGCTAGGGACGCTGTTCCAACCAGCAATGAATGAAGGCGCGATAGGACAACATAACATTAAGAAGTCATGTACTCACCATAACGTTCCATGTATCTTGTCCAGCTCACCTTTATTCTTGCATCCCACCCTCCTTCTCCCAGCCTTCGCTCCTGGAGGATCGAGAGGTTTATTGCTAATTGGACTTTGATTTTCTCTGAATCTCTTCCTTAGTTCTTTTTTTCTGGACATTGTTATATGTCGATACTACTAGTGATACTATTTACAAACAAGATCTGGGTTATCTTCCCTGAGCATGATGGGATATAGTATAGTGTCGAGCCGGTGGAAGCTGTCAAGCTTTTGTATAGGCCGAGTCGGAACCGAGAACCAACCAGCAATGGATGAAGATGAGATGAGCAACAAACATGGAATGTTATGGTGAGTACATCACTTCTTCTTTCCATTATTATCATTGTACATGTAGGCATATATGTTTTCATTTTTAACCATTTTCATTTACTTGACTTTGCATAAATTGCTCAAATACAGCCTTACCATAAACCTCAGTCCTCCTCCTGAACATTATTCTACATGCATTGTACCCATTAATTATATTTATTCCTAGAATAATTTCTGCTTGCCTTTTATAAAGGTTCCACTTCCAGTTCTTTTTTTTTCTTTTAGAATTTTCAATACTGCAGTTACAGCTCGTTTAGATTTTGATTTACATTTTTTAAAAATTTTACTCATTTGGCCTCCAGTATCATAAAATTTAGTAAGGTCTTACTGCCTATGCAATTCAGATCCTATAACCCAGCTCAAAAGAATATGTTGTTTAGGTACTAACATTTATTTCCACTAATGTTTCTGCCAAAGTACCCTGTAGAAAATGTTATGGTATGATAACTTGTTACAGTCACAGATACAAGTTCCCAGTTTCCTGTCTCTTCCTCATCATGTCTCCAGCGTTTACTATCCACATGAGGAAAAATCTTTTGAAGTTTACTTTTGCAGTAAAAATACCTATGCAAACATTTACATTCAGAATCCTAGACCTTATGAACTTTGCTGTTTAGTTGGGAACCATACAGATTTCTTCCTGGTATTCCTTTGTAATTTGTATTTCTGTTCTCTTTTTCAGAATCTTTTTTAACCTTTTCTGGTTGATTCTGATAATTTCCATGCAGTGTTTTATACACTGTACTAATTAATCATGTTCTGTAGTCCTATCTCATATTCATTCTTACAAATGCTTTTCCTCCCTTTCCTCTCATTCCCAAGGTTATTCAGAAAGTGAAACGGCTGGGAAGCAAACTGATCCTCATTGCTCCTTACTGGCCTTGTCAGGTTTGGTTCCCCTTCCTTGGGCCTCTTCTCCTGGACGATCCTTAGATTCTGGACCCAGTTCCAGACCTGTTGACTCACATGTCAGGTTCGCTTCACCCCTCCTTACACACCCTCAATTTGACAGCATGGCTGCCCCAGTTCCATCCCTAGTCAGGCTTCATGACTTCTCGCTTTCCGTGACTCATATCCTTACGTCTTCTCATAAACCTTCCACTAGGAGACTATATTACAGTAAATGGAGAAGATTCTCTCCAGTGGTTTTGGAATTCCTTTCTGAGCTTTTTCACCAAGGATCTGCAGCTGCCACTATCAGAGTTCAATTGGCAGCAATTTCAAATTTTCATCTAAGTTTTCCAGATTCTACCTTGATGTCACATAAGCTGTGCAAAACTTTCCTCAAAGGTGCCACTTTGTTAAGACCCCCTGTTCAAGAATCTGTGGCCTCCTGGGATTTAAATTTTGTGTTATCTAAGTTAACATCTCCGCCCTTTCAGCCTTCTCATTCATCCTCTTTGAAATTTTTGTCTTGGAAGACGTTGTTTTTGGTAGCTATCACGTCAGCCAGACGGGTGTCAGAGTTGCAAGCATTGTCTGTTAAACCTCCTTATCTGATTTTTCACAAAGACAGGGTGTCCCTTCGTACTAATCCCTCCTTTGTCCCCAAGGTCTGTTCCCATGCCACTTTGAATCAATCCATAGAACCTCCGGTTTTCTTTCCAAATCACTCCAGTGCAGCTGAGTACAGGTTTCACCAGCTGGATGTCCATAGACAATTACGTTTTTATTTGCACCGGACTAAAGACATCAGAAAATCAGATCAATTATTCATTTCCTTTTCCGAATCCAGGTTGGGCTTACCAGTTTCCAAAGTAACTCTAATTGGATTTCTAGCTGTATAGCTTACGTTTACAATTCTGAGGGTAGACCCTTACCCTTTAAAACCAAGGCTCATTGTGCTAGATCTCAGTCTACCTCTGCAGCCTTTCAAGCCAGGGTCCCACTTGATAATATTTGTGCAGCAGCTACGTGGGCTACCCCTCACACTTTTATTACTCATTACAAATTGGCTTTAACCTCCAGGAGTAGAGCATCTTTTGGTTCCACGGTACTCAGGAGTATTTTTCCTTGAGCCACCCAAGAATAAAGGTGCTAGGGACGCTGTCCCATATGTAAGAATGAAGGTGAGATATGACTACAGAATATAAAGAAGTTATGTACACACCATAACGTTCCATGTTTGTAGTCCGTCTCACCCTTCATTCTTACGAACCCACCCTCTTGCCCCCATCCTGGAAGTACCTGGAGACAGAAAAATGTTAATTTCATTATGTATGGAGACCTTTTAGTATTGGCTTCTTTCTGTATGTTGTTATTATTTCTCCTAGTTAGCAGCAAATAAGATCTGGGGATTGTACTGCAGCACCATGGGATACCTACCTAGCCATGAGCCAACCAGAAGTCTTCCAGCTTGTAAATAGGCCGAGTCGGAGCCCAAATTAATGAAAACATCTACCAGAACTGATCTTTCAATTAGCATTCTGGCATTCCTTTCTCTTTGCCCATACCCTATTATCAATTCTTTTTTTTTAATTAAACAAGAATCATCTTTATTAAATTATCACGTGTAACATATGTAATCATGGGTCTGCTTCAGAAGATCGACAGACCATTTGATCGAAACTCATTTGGTTGACAGCTCATTTGGTTGACAACCAGTATTCAAAGCACTTAACAGGGATTTGCCCCCCTCCCCAATGTTGTGCGACCCTGGAATTGTTATATATAGTTGGGAGGGTGGGGGCAAAGCCCCCCACCTATTTTAGTTTAAAATGTGTAGTTTTTCTTGTATTTTCATGCTTTTAAACAAAAATAGGTGGGGGGCTTCACCCCCCACACCCCCCAATGTGGGGGCTCTGCCCCCACACCCCCCTAACTATATATATATATCAACTCCAGCATCGCACAACATTGGGGAGGGGGGCAAATCCCTGTTAAGTGCCTTGAATACTGGTTGTCGACCAAATGAGCTGTCGACCAAATGAGTTTCGATCAAATGGTCTGTCAATCTTCTGAAGTAGACTCGTAATCATATATCTATATAGATGAAAACAAGCCTTAGTGGCATAATTTTGGTTGCAAACATTATTCATCACAAACCATACTGCCATAATTTTAGCTACAAAAATTATACATTGCCTATAATCTAGCCAGTCATTGTCAGTGAGATATTACATAGCTCATTCAAATCCTGCCTTCTTTTAAATACCATTCCTCCTCTGCATGTATTTTCCCACGGTTCCCATTTTTCTATGTAGTTTGCACCTACCTTTTTCTAAAGATTCCATTTCCAGTTGTTTACCTCTGTTACTAAATTCACAATTTCTTGTACAGTTCGTTTAGACTTTGATTTCCATTTTCTAGTAATAAGAAGATGTTAAGTTGTCAATCTCGCCTTCATTCTTGCTTGATGGGTTGGGCCCGATCCTGCGGCGGCTCGCATTTCGGCTACTACTTCGAGTCACTTCTTTTACCAGCTCGGGGGCACTGCATATGTAGTACATGCAAGGCGGGTATTTTGAATCTTCTTTGCGGCAAGCTCTCCTCCTCCTCCCTGCTTACTCCTGGTAGAGGTGATGCTACAATTTGCTAATTTGGTCTTTTTAAACCTTATTAGCCCTTATTATTAGTTTTTGGTAAATTTTTCTTTCTGACGAAATTTTTCTCTCTCTTATTTTAGTAGATTCTTACTCATCATCCCCCCCCTTGTTAAGGGTGTGTGTGTGTGTTTGTAGTTATACCTTTTGGTATATTTTATTTTCTTTTTGACTGCTGGTGTGTGTGTGTGTGCTTGTGCACAATTTACACCATGTCTAACCCCAGAGGTTTAAGGCTTTAGAGTGTATTTCGTGCTGTCCAAGAGATGACTCTGACACTGGATTCACACCCATTGCTGTGGGCTTTTCCTCTTCAGCCACCTTACAGGACTCCTGTGCTATATGTGCAGAGAGTCAAAAGGAATTAGGGGTCAGGGCTTCTTCTTAAGCTCAGAGACTTCTTAAATGCGGAGGCTCTCCGGCTACTGCCTGCTCACAAGCCTCGGCTTGAGCTTCTTCCAGGGCCAAGCTTCTGTGCCCCTCGAGCCCTGCGGCTGGGGCTCCCTTCGTTGAGTGAGATGTCCTGGAGCCGATTCTGGTGCTGCACCCACGGCCATCGATTGCCCGGTGCGGATTCTACTTCGTGTCGGTCGACGATCGCTCCGGGGTCGGCTCCGACTCAAACACCGCGCAGTTTGTGGCGGTATGCCCTCGGATAAACCGATACCCGTTACTCTTGTGACTGTCGGCTCCGGTCGGGCCGTGCATCGAACTACCTGTCGGCTCCGATAAAGTTTATGGTATAGGCTCCTTCGCATCAGACCCTAATGGCTCCTTCCTGAGGAAGGCCTCAGGTCGGGTCTCCTTCATGGGCCCGATGCCGGCTTCCGGCTTCTCTCGGGGGAGCATCCCGCCGGAGCCCGATCTTCAAGTCATCCAGGCTTTGAGGATAGCAGTGGTCAAGAGATTACAGTAGTCACAGGCACTGGCTCCAATATTGCCATAGTCCGTAGTCGTCTCAACACTGGACTGGTCCCCACACCGGTACAGTTCCTCCTTCAAACCTACCCCAGAGCTTGGAGTGGGAGTTTCAGGAATGGTTGCACCTACGGCTGAGGACGGATACCCCTCCCTTCCTGCCTCCTTTATCGTCTTTGAGACTCCTTGGCCGGGATTACATTGGGTGGCCCAGGTTGGTGTTCTCCTCCGGTGAGTAGCCAGAACCCCTTGTCCTCGCCTCCTCTTCCCTTGGAGCCTTGCGGCTTAGTGCCCCTCGGCTCCACGACATCTGCCTCGGAGACTTGGTTCTCGGGAGGCTGGTCCTTGGGTTCTCTCGGACCTGCCTGGGAGGGAGGCTAGCACCACCTGGAAGGGGGAGTGTGGAGGTGATGAAGAAAGTGTGCTAGCCCTTGGTATCCTCCCTCAGTCTGTTGATAGCTCCTCTCACCCCCTCTTGACACAGGACCCAGAGAGATCCGCCTCAGGAGAGATCCTCCGCCGCCTCTTTCTTCCCCTAGGATTCTCCTGATCTTCGAGATTCTCTCCCTCCTAGGGAGTCCTCTAGGTAAGGACTTGTGAAGGACTCGTGATAGTTCACTACTTCTTCAGATACTGAGGATGATGAGTCATCCCATCCCCAGTCCCATCCTTCCCTCCTTCCTCTCAGACATCCTAGAACTCCTTAGGAGGAAACTGGCCACCAATAATCCCCTCTGAATAATCAGTATAGTAGTATACCAGTAGGGCGTTGGATCTCTTTCTCCACCTCCTGGAGTGTCTCGCCTTTCTCACCCCACCCAGCACGTTGTGTTGCCCTGCGTGGGCGCCTCCTGACTCCTGCAGGCCCTTCAATTCTCAGCCTTTATCACTATCACTGCCCCGTGGTAAGCAGAGATTCCTTCAAGAGGGGTGTCTTCGATGCTGCCGTGGTGTGGCCTGCAAGACCAAGAAGGAATCCTTCCATTCCGTCCATCAATGGTATAAGGACTCTGGGACCACCATGGATAGATGCAGTGGCGGATGTTTTCCTCAGCTGACCTTTGCTAAGGTTAATGAAATAGACCCCAGGGGATATCCTTAAGAGTACGGTGAAGTAGTACAGGATCACTACAGCTGGGCAGGCCTTAATTGCTTGCCCATGACTAGACCCTTAATTCCATTGCCTAACTCCTCCATCTTGATATCATATGCTGCTGATGGGCGGTAAGAGCCCGCAGACCAAGGTTTCCCAGGTTAGGCTGAAAGCCTGGATGCGGACTTGTGTGAGTCCCTTTAAAGGCCCTCTTGATGGTCAGCCCTTTTGGTCCCTCAGGTTGTTTGAACTGTTGGTGAGAAGGTGAGGACCAGGTGTGAGCTTTGTGCTGTAGGAGTGCTGTAGGGTCCTTTTTCCACCTTCGTTCTTTTACCAACCAAAGGACAGAAGGTGTTCCCAGGAAGTTCATGATCCAAAGTCTAACGCCCGCACGTGGTCCAGTTACTAGAGGCAGAGGGGCCTTGGCAACAACAACTGACAGGGCCGCTCTAGCAGAGGGGTCCAGGCCAGGAAACAACAAGTCCCAGCATCCTGACAGCATCCTCAGATGTTGCCCGGCCCTCCCTCCTTGGAGGCAGTATCACTGATTATCCTTTCATGCCCAGAAGCCTGGCATTCACTCCAAGACAGATGGGTCATGTCGGTATTAGATAATTCCAGGGTATAGTCCCTTTGGGGAAGGTCCTTTCTCAGTTACTTCCAGATGTACCAATTCCAGAGTTAGCAGAGTTAGACTACTCGAAACTACTGAAGAGCCATTCAGCCAACAGAGACAGACCATTCCAGGCCGGACTCTGTCAGAGGTTCCAGAGGTCCCCATCTACTCAGGACAATATTGAACCCAGCAGGATCTCAACCCAGACAAACAGAATGCTGTCCTAACAAGTCAGATTCCGAGATGGTCACTCTTCCAAGGACAAGATGCCAACTTCTTACATCTTTCTTAGACTGGATCTGCAATAGATCTTTCAGGATCGATAGCCCAGGATCAAAATTCACAGGCGCTCAGGGAATTTCTCAGCTTTCGGCTGGGTCCCAGTCATTCCCCACAGGGCCAAGCTCCCTTTGGTCTTACTGGTTCCCAGGTGGCTCCCAAATGCATGGCCAGGGTCACAGCAGTGGTCAGATCTCATCAAGTTCAGTGTTTCAGTGTTATCTGACGACTGGCTCCTGTCCAATACCACCAGGCTCCAAGCTTATTGTTCCCAGGGGATTACACAATAAGTCAGGGTTTTCATTTGGGCATCAGTCAACCCGAAAAGTCATCCTTGTCGCCTTAAAGTCAGTCTCATGGGCAGCCACTTAAACTTCGCCTTGACGGATGTCCATTACCCTTACAGATCCAAGAGTTTCTACCATTCAAGAAGTATGTCAGGAATTCAGATAAAGGTATTAGGACCATTCAGAATGGTTCTAAAATATTGAGCCTCATGTACTCTACACCATTCTCTTCTTCCTGGCTCACGATTCTACATGCGCGCATCAACAACTTCCTATTCACACAGTGGTCGTACCAACAGTGGATGCTATTCACACAGTGGTGCTCCTCAGGTTCACCCAAGCAGGGTACTTTGTACCCCCCCCCCGATAGCCAGCCACTGTCATGTGCCTCCCTGATCCCTGATCGAGGTGGATCAAGGCAGGATGGTTCATGGGGGGCGCAGCCGCTCGAGATTACCATCTGCATAAATGTGTCCAGATGAGAGCAGCAGTGCTTTTAACGTGCAAGAAGCCCTCACTTCTTTTTCTTCCCGTAGGGACAATTGCAATCCGAACAGACATGTAGTTTGGTATTTGTACAAACACAAGCGGAACCAAGTCCTACCCTTGTGTCGAGAAGCGCTCAGACTATGGCAATAGGCCTCTGATCGGTTTCTGGTTTCTGATGCTTGCCATGTATCCTGGAAAACCAACATTGCCAGCGGACAGATTGAGCAGCCCTATCTACTCATGCCTCACGAGTGCAATCTCAAGCCAATCTATAGCGGAAGAATGGGGGGACGGAGTTCCCCAATCCGTATACTCCCCAGACCAAAGGTAATAATGCCAGACTCTTCCTGTACTCTTCCCTCCTACATCCCCAGACCCGCTCTGACCCAGGATTGGCCCCAAGACTCCACTTCTTTATGCCCCCCCTCATTTCCTCCTCAAAAGCTCAAGCTACCAAACCGCTTCGTTTTGAGAGCCAAATTGATTACTGGCCTTGGTTGCAGCCTTCCCTTCCTCCCATTTCCATTCCTCCATCATCACCTGGCCAGTAGACCTGGCATACAGATCCAGCCAGATCTTCCTGATGCACCAATCGGTCAGCTGCGGTCTATCCCTTCTCTCAACCTTTTGCTCCCGCTTCTCCTTCTCCCTGCCAGGCTGCAGTCTCTAACTGATAGAGACATCGCAGTAGCTTTTCAAATCTACCAGGAGGATTTATACAACCAAATGGAAACGTTTCTCTTGTTAGGCTGAGGCCAAATTATTGTTCCTTTTTCACTGCCCTTCAGAGCAGTCCTCCCCTGTCTTGGCAAGAGATTTTTCCAGGCTCTCTCCTCTTCCACAGTCAGTTCAGTCACTGCTATACTGTCTCAACATGTCGGGGTGCAGATCCTTAATATTATGTAATAGATAAACTCAGGGCCTCCTTGAAAGGCTTTCTGAAAGCCTCAATCAGGAATCCTCCTCTCAGTGGGATCCTCCTCAATCAGTGACATCCTTGATTTCTAACGCTCTTCCAGGCATTCTTTGCTTGTTTCCTGAAATTTCTTGCTTGGAAAACTTTATTATTCCTGGCTAAAATTTGATTCAGAGTGGCTATTAACTTCATGCATTATCAGTTCGACCCCCTATTTCTTTTTTTTCCAAGACAGAGTATCTCTTTGAACTAATCCGACCTTTTTTTTGGGTAGTCTCAAGACACTCAATTTGAATCAATCCATTGATTGAATCAATTTCCCAACTATGATCAGACAGAGCCAGAACAAAAACTTTCCCGAACAATTGTCACAGTCAACTTGTGTCATATTTGGACCAGAACAAAAAAATTTAGAAAATCCTGACTTTTGTTTTGTTTCCTGGATAATAAATCTGAAAGGCCTTTTTGTTTCTAAGTGACCTTGTCAGATGACCTTTTCTTGGGTCATTCTGAAATTTATCTGCTCTCGGAAAAACAGCCTCTATCAAACCTAAAAACATTCAACTAGGAGCTTAGCTACCTTTCTAAGCCTTTCAAGAGCTACTTCTAGACACTATTTGTTGTGCATTTCAGCTAGACACCACTTCTCACACTTTTTGTTTGTTTTTACAAATTGGACTTGGCCTCCAGGGACAGCCAGCCATTGGCTCTACAGTCCAGAGAGTCTTTTCCATTGAGCCACCCCATATAGGTGTGCTGAGGGCCTTGACCCACATCAAGCAAGAGCAGAGGTTGACGGTCCCTTATTGAGAGAATGAATACTGAGCCATAGCGTTCATTGTGTTAATTGTTTTTCTCTGTAATAACTCTGTCTTGTCCCTCCTTCCCCAGGCCTGGACAGACCTTGTTATAAGTATTAACAGGCCTAGACGACCTGAAACTATTTACATCACAAGTTTCCTTTTCCTTTTTTTCCTTTCTTTATGCTTGGTGCTATTTTACAATTTTGGCAGGTTTTCCCCTTGCCTTGCATCCCTTTGTGTGAGGCTGCCTCGAGGGCTGGTGGTGACTCGAGGCTCGAGCTTGCCCAGTCGGGCACTCGAAAACCGAACCCATCAAACAGAAGAAGACAGCTAACATGGAGCGGTATGGTAGGTACGCCTTTACTTATTATGTACTCACCATAACGTTTCATCTGAGTAGGTAAACTTCATTTGTCAGCAACCTATGGGTATCGGATCCATATCGGATCCGAGCTGGCAGCTTCAAACAGCTAAGATCTGAGCTCCAAGCTCCTCCCCTTTACCCATAACCTCCTGCTATCCCTTTCTGACCTCAGATCGAGTTTGCTTATAAGCATAAACATATAGAACACCAAAGAACCACCTCCAAACTTCAACCTAAAGACAATCTGCCATGACAAGCAGGATTGACAAGCAGGATTCCTTTGAGTATCCATATGGATCAAGGAGACGGAGGGGGGGGTCGGTTGCTGACAAATGAAATTTACCTACTCAGATGGAACGTTATGGTGAGTACATAACTTCTTAATCTGAAGTAGTTAACTTCATTTGTGCATCAACCTATGGGACAGAGTCCCCAGCTACCTAATTCTTGGGAGGTCCTCATGGAAGGATGTTTCGGAGCACTGCAGAGCCGAAGGATGCTGTCCCTCTAGAGACAATATCCAATTTGTAATGGTTTATGAATGTATTAGGTGAAGCCCAAGCGGCTGCTGAGCAAATGTCATCCAACGACACCCTAGATCGAAAAGCAGCAGAGGTGGAGATTGATCGAGTAGAATGGGCATGGACATCTTGATGTGCAGACCGGCCCGAACTCTCATAAGCCAAAAGGATACATTGTGAAATCCATCTCGACAAGGTGACTTTTGATGCAGGTTTCCCTAAAGTGGGTTTAGCAAAGGATACAAAAAGCTGGTCTGATTTCCTGTGATCAGCTATCCTGTGTAAATAAAACCTCAGTTGCATATGTACGTCTAGAGAGTGCAGCTTGTTATTCACCTTTATTCTGGTAATTCGGAAGGAATACTGGTAAATTAATAGATTGGTTGATATTAGACTCTGAAGCAATTTTGGGCAGAAAGGAGGGATTGGTCCTGAGTGAAACTCTATCTTTGTGAAATATTAAATAAGGTGGCTTGGCACAAAGGGCCTGAAGTTCCGAAACCCTTCTGGCCGAAGTGATGGCAACAAGAAAAACTGTCTTCCAAGATAAGTATTTCAGATCCACTGAAGATGCAGGCTCAAAGGGAGGAGCTGTCAGAGACTGAAGAACAAGGGTTAAGTCCCAAGGAGGGACTGCATGCTTAACCGGAGGCCTCAAAAGGAAAGTGCTCTTTAGGAAGGTCTTACATAATTTAGACGAAGTCAAAGGACGGATATCACTCCTGACATGATAGTGAGAGATTGCAGCCAGCTGGACCTTGACCGTAGAAGAACTAGCACCTTGGTCAAATAAGCCTGATAGAAAGTCTAACACTGCTGGCAGCAGAGCTGTAAAGGGATCTAAGTTTTGATGCTCCGCCCAAATAGAAAAAAGCTTTCATTTGCTATTATAAATCCTTCTCGTAGACGGCTTGTGAGCGGCTACTAGTATAGCTTTGACAGGGGACGAGATACCGGGAGTCCTAGCTATCAGTGGAACTGGATCAACCAAACTGTCAGCTTGAGGTTGTCCAGGTTCAGAATTGACAGGCCTGATGGGTGAGAGATCAGATCCGGGATGGGATCTAGAATCCATGGGGGATTCACTAGATGAGACCATAGAAATGGGAACCAAGGTTGACGTGGCCAGAATGGGGCAATGAGGATTATTCTGCTCCCCAACCATCGGGCTTTCTGTAAGAACTTTAGCATCAGTGGATAAGGAGGGTAAGCATAAAGTAGACCGGGTGGCCAAACATACACCAGAGCGTCTCTGGGGGATTCCCCGGATGGGGGAATTAGAGCGAAGTAATTGCTGCACTTTGCATTGGAAGGCGAGGTGAAAAGGTCGCAGCGAGGTTGACCCCATTTGGAGAAGATTAACTTTGCTACTCTGGGGTTCAGAGACCACTCGTATGGTGAGAGAATGGTTCGACTCAGCCTGTCTGCCAAGATGTTGGACCGGCCCGGAATGTGTGTCGCTATGAGAAAGCAGTTGTTGGATATCGCCCATTCTCACACTCTCATGGCCTCCCGACAAAGTGGATAGGACCTGGTTCCCCCTTTTTTGTTGCTATACCAGACAACTGACATATTGTCTGTTTGAATCGCAATTGTCCCCAAGGGAAGAAGGCTGTGAAGTGCTTGCAATGCCAAAAGCACCGCTCTCATCTCTAGGACATTGATATGCAAAAGGGTCTCCGAATGGGTCCACGTGCCTTGGACATTCCTGCCCATGCAGTGCCCCCCCACCCGAGGTGAGAAGCGTCCGTGGTCACCGTGGCTAAGGGAGGGGACATAGAGAAGGGGCGTCCTTTCTGGAGGTCTGGGGACTGGAGCCACCATAAGGGGGCTTTCCTGAAGACCCTGCTGAGAGGAATGGGAAAGCTCATGGGATGCCACAGGAGGGACCATTTATTTATTTATTTATTTATTTTTATTTTATAGGTCCATTGAAGAATTCTCATATTCAAGAGCGCCAAGGGGTAAGGTTGATAGTTGCCGCCATAGAGCCTAACGCCCTCAGGACCAATTCCACAGAGGGAGCTGGGGATTGAAGAAGGGCCAATATGTGGAGTTTTAGAGTTTGAAGCCGGTCTGGAGTCAAGAAGGCTAGAAGCTGGTTTGTGTTTAATCTGGCTCCAATGAAATCTAGGATTTGGGCTGGAAAAAGGGAAGATTTTTTGATGATCATGATTCCCAGCCGGGGAGCTAAATGGAGAAAGTAGTCTCTGGCTGCGCATAGTAGATGCCTGGTGGGGGCGGTCAGGAGCCAGTCGTCCAGGTACGGAAAGACCTGAATTTCTTGGAATCTCAGGTGGGCCGCTACAACTGTCAAGACTTTGGTGAACACCTTGGGGGCTGTGGTGAGACCAAAGGGGTGGACCCTGAACTGATAATGGCTGGCTCCCAGCTGGAAGTAGAGAAACCTTCTGGATCGTCTGCCCATCAAAATGTGGTAGTACGCATCCTTGAGGTCTATGGAGCACATCCAGTCGTTCTCCTGTAGAAGTGGGAGAATGGATTGGAGAGTGACCATCCGGAACTTTTCTTTGGCTACTGACAGGTTTAGGAAGGACAGGTCGAGGATTGGTCTTAAGACCCCCGTCTTTTTTGGCACCAAGAAGAACCTGGAGTAAAAGCCTGATCCGGACTGCCCTGGGGGGACGTGCTGGATTGCTCTTTTTTCTAGCAGCTGGAGGATTTCCTCGGCTGCCACCTCCCTTTGATTGGGTGGGACATCAGGGAGGTTCCGGGGAGTGGAAGGGGGATAGAGAAAAGATATCTTGTAGCCTCTGGATATGATCTGAATCACCCAAAGATAATGGACTCCCAAGCTGCCAGGTGCCTCGAGAAACGCTCCCTGACTGCCTCCAGAGTGGAACAGTCAGGTAACCCCTCAGGGTTGCTGCGTGGGCCAATCAGAGAAAGGTTCTCTAGACCCGAAGTTCTTTGGACCCCCTTTGCCTCTAGGGCGATGCCCACTCTGTCCTCCTCTGCTCTGAAGGACGAGGGTTCCGGAGCAAAATGGGATTGTTGGGACTTCCGGAACCACATCTTCTTCTGTCCCTTTTGGTTCATCGAGAAGGACCACTGGGGAGCAGAGAAGCGGACTCTGACGGCAGACAACGTCTTCCCATCTTTCTCGCTCTGGACCAATGTGTCACGTACGGTCTTGCCAAAAAGGGCAGAACCATCAAACGGGGCATTTGCGAATGATGCCTTGAAGGGTTCCGCGAAATCACAGTGATGGAGCCATGCCTGTCGCCGTAGGACGATGCCTGCTCCGCTGGCTCTAGCGGCTCCTTCTGTGGCATGGGATAGTAACCACATAGAGGTATTAGAGATAGATTTGAGAGTGGCCATTTGGGTTGAGAACACTTTCTTATCCTCTACCGACATGGACTCTGGGGGCAACCCAGCATATTCTTTAATGAGATCCCGCTGGAGTCGTATCACGTGTGCCATATAATTCAGCGACCTCACAGAGAAGGTGGCTGAATCGAACACCCACTTCCCCAGGCGGTCCATCGTCCGAGACTCTTTGTCTGGAGGATGGACCGAGAAACTCTCCTGGGCCAGTTCCCTTTTGGTGGCGGCTGCCGCCAACATGGCATCTACCGGGGCTCCCTTGCTCCAATTTGACTTATCCAAAGGGGGGCTGAGGATTTTGTCAGGCCTCTTTGGGATGGGCTCCACAGTGTCCGGTTCCTTCCACACCCTGGTAGTGGTCAGGTCTACCAGGGGGTCGGCGGGAGGGGACACCCAAGAGGTAGATGGGCCTGCGTCAAACACCTCCAGAAACACATTCTCGTCAGAGGAAGGTTTTGGGGCTGACCACCCCCCTCTGATCCGAAGCATCTCCATGATGTCTCTAAAGGAGACGTCTTCGGGGGTGACCTTGGGGAACCTTCCCCTTCCTCCAAGTCTGTGTCCTCTGTCAAGGACTCAGGTGAGTCCAAGTGTCTCCTTTTGCACTTGCGTTTGTGAGGGACCTCCTCGGAGGGGGCTGTCCGAGGAGGCCTCACCAACTACATCCTGTTCTGGCAAGGAAACAATCTGGGACATTTGCGCAAGCTGTCCCTGGGACCGGGTGATGGAAGGTAGACCCATCTGAGAGGGAGTGCAGGGTGGAGCTGCAACCGAAGCCAGGGGCCTGGAGTCCCTCGACAATACCCTCTCCACAACATCGAACGCTGAGGGAGAGCTGCTCCTTATCGGATCCGAGAGCAGACCCTTCCTCGGATCCGATGTGCGGATCGAGGCCGGCACTGAGGCGGTCGGATCCGTAGGACCAGCATGCTTCGACCACGACGGAGCCGAAGTCATACTGACACCTCCTGATCCGAAGCTCAGCTCTCGGCTCCGAGAGCTTTGATCCGAAGAAAAGGGACCCGATAGACTCGAGGGAGCCATCGGAGCCGAAGTACCGGAGACTATCGGCGCAGATGCTCCCTTCGGCTCTGAAGGCTCTGAGCCCCGATAGTGGGTCGGAGAAGGAGCGATCGGGGTGAAAAAGGGGGTCGAGGTCCCCCCCCCGGTGGGGGGAGAGGCAGGAGCACTCCCATCTGCATCTGGGCCTGGAGGAACCTACGCATCATCCGGTCCAAGTCTGCGTTGGAGATGCTACGGGTAGCTCGATGAGGCCACCGAGGCAGGCCGGGAATGCGGCCTTGATGACCTCGAAGGTGACCGGGTCTCCTCCTCCTCCGGCGAGAAACGGGGAGATCGGAGCCGGGAAGGAGAGGATCCGGAGGCCATAGGAGGAGAAGCTTGCTTAGATGGTGGAGCCGAGGAAGAGGTCTCGGCTCGCCTCTTGTGATGTTTCCGCTTCTCCTTCCTAGCTTCCCTCTCCTCTTAGGTGGGAGGGTGAGTCCCGGCCAGAGGGAGAGAAGGTGGCACCGCCAAAGCCTCGGCAGAAGCCACGGAGGGGCCGGAGGACGAAGCTGAGTCCAGGGGCAACAGTCCTGCCAGAATCAGCTTCGACCTCCTGTCCCTGATAGCCCAGGGGTTGAACGCTGCACAAATAGAGCAGCCCAAAGTGAGATGTTCAACCCCAAGGCAAATAACGCACCGAGTGTGGCCACCCGCTGGGGACAACTTATGGCCACACTCGGTACATTTAGAAAATAAAGATTTGGGCGCCTCAGATATTTTTTAACCCACACGCTAGGCCCCAAAAAATGGATACACCTTAACACACACACACGGGGAGGGAGTACACTAACACTGACTAACAAAAACAGAGGTACGCTAACCTAACTATGAGAGAAAACACTCACACAACAATATTTTTAACAAAAATATAAAAAGGAGAATTTTTCCTCACAAAACTCCTATGCTACGTTTCAATGCTGCTGTTGAGAACCGTGGCAAATGAGATCTGGGGTCAGGAAGGGATAGCAGGGGGTTATGGGTAAAGGGGAGGAGCATGGAGCTCGGATCTTAGCTGTTTGAAGCTGCCAGCTCGGATTCGATATGGATCCGATACCCATAGGTTGATGCCCAAATGAAGTTAACTACTTCAGATTTGTTTTTTTGGCAGCAATCATAATTACACCCAGCAAGGCTTTACTAGATGTAGGCAATTCCAATTATGTATCATATCTCAAAAAATAATTTCCTTATTTACATCAATTTGCTCACACAGCATTTCTGACAGAGTAATCTGCAAGGAATCTTTACAGTATGCCAACTCATTACACTCTCAGAAAATATGTTTCCAATTACCTCTTTCTTCCACATCACATCTCCAACTTTTGTTGTCTACCTGAGGAAAAATTATTTGAAGTCTACTTGGAGTATAAAAATACCCATGTGAACATTTCCAAGCAAAGATCCTAAACCTTCTAGATTTTTGTTGCATATTTGGGAGAAATCCATATACCCCCTCTGATGCCCCAGCACTGGACCAGTAATCAAGGAGCCTCAATCCTCACCACTAACACCAGTAGGGGACATACATTGGGAGGATGACGAGTACATACACAGTATTTCCAGATGCAGCTCTCTGCATCAAGTGGAATTTCCCTTAAGAGCACACACAGACCACAATCAGTCTGGGGCTGGTTTCTCCCTCTTTCTCCAGATCTCCAATAAGACTCCCCACTGGTACAGCTATAGAGTTGAGATCTCATGACCTCCAGTACCCTCTCTATCCAACCAGTGCTTTGTGTCTATGCTCAAGTTGCTGACACACACACTCTTTGAGGTTTAAGTTATACACATACACCCCTGGGAAAGGCTGGCACAGGTTTACTAGCTATGCCCCCTTCTGCCTAGACTATAAGGTAGTTTCCCCTGCCACCAGCACTCCTTATCAGCTGCTTTAAGGCCCTTAACAAAGGGTGTCCAATTTTACTGTGTAATGTTACTGTTAATACAAATGATAGTTTGACCAAGAGCAAGGCTATTAGGAGTGGCCCACATAGTGTCACCAAACAAATATGCAAGTACTCCAAGAACTTAAATATCTCTAGACAGATCAGCCACAATAAAAGGTTTAAATATATTTCATAATAAATATTAAAAGAAGACAATACTCAGTATATAGTTACAGTTACATCAGAGTTTAAAACCACAGAAAATATTTAAAACAACATTGCAGGATAGTGTCAAATAAATAAAAACATCTAAGCTAAGCTTTGCTATATTACTGACTGCATCTTAGAGAATTAATGTACCCTAATAACTTACTTCACAGCAAGGAAGGCAGATGTGGTGAGTAGATCTTGATGTCGTCAAGTCAAAGACAAAATACAGAATGCTATTTCTCTCTCGGAGAGTTCTTAAATTAATATCTCAAATATTACTGCTTGGATAGCTTGCAGAATGACAGCATTTCTTGTCATCTAACTCTATCCCAGGTAAAACCCCGCTGCTGAAAGCTAGTAGTATTTAGTATCCACCTGTGAAAATGCATAGACCTCAGATCTTTTGGCAAATGGTGGAAATCATAAAATAATTTACATTCTTTCACATTTAACGACAGTACAGAAAACGTCTGTGGTACAGACATTATGTCTCCTGCTGCACTAAAATTGAAAGATAACATCTTTTTATTGCATAGCCTTAAAGTAATTTAATTTCAGCTAATTTTTTTCTGAAGTTAACTTCCTGTGTCCCAGTTGCCACTGCTAAAATATATATACACTTAAACAGTTACATTAGTGTATATACATTTCTGTTCTTTTCCAGTAGGGTACACTGTGGATACATCTTTAAGCTCAGTACTTTACAAATCCTTTTCAGCACACATGTCTGTACCAAAATACTTTGATAGACACATAGCATACAGTTCTAATAACATTGTAACACAAGCATCTTACATGAAGCATGTTGACATTCACAAATGACACATAACCATTTACAAAATTCCAGACAGCTGTGCTGGTAGTATTTCTCTGTCACACTTCTATATAAATCACTTCAGTATTCACAAGTGACATATAATTATTCACAAAATTCCAGATAGCTGGGCTGGCAGTATCTCCTTTCGTGACACTCCCCCATTGTTTCTTTGTGAGTTGATTATCCATTCTCTCTTCCCAGTCTTTTCCAACCTCCTCTGATTGGTTCTTATAGCTATCATGCAATATTTTATACGCTGTACTAATTATACTAACATTGGCTTCTGTTCTAGTGTCTAGTAAAAACTCTGAGTCTGCTGGTCTTTTGCTTAGGATCCCCTATTTCTTTCTCTCTGCCTGCACTCTGATATCAGTCTTTGATAGGGAAGGCAATCTGTAGCTTGCAGTCTAAATAAACTCTTAGCCTCTTCCTATTCCATTACCTTTCCTGTCTAATTATTTGGTCCCAAAACCTTTTTTTCTTTTGCCAGTTTTTTCCAATGCGTTCCAGCCCCCTCTTGCCTATTGTCTGTATCCCTTATTTCAGTCATCCCTATCAGCAGAATCTCCTTTCTTCATTCACATTTTGGCTTAGTTCTTAGAATACTTTTTGCTACTTTATGAATGTAATATTCTATATGGTTATTCTTATTCTCCTTAAAGATCTGCATCCAAAATTCCAGTCTGTCCTTGTTTCTTGAGCTTCCCTCCTATTTCATTATCATCCCTTATAGGTTTCTACTTGTTTTATGTATAGCTCTGAAATACCCCATTCAAATCAGATAATCTCAAACTGCTTTGCTCTATTGGAAGAATCAGCTTATCCCACTTGACTCTTGCCATCTTCCCGTCGCAGATAAAATCCTTCAGCTCTTTATTAATTTTTATCCACAGCTTCTTCTCTGGTTGATAAAAATATGCTTGACCTGTGTATAAAACTAATGGGACTAAAAACATTTTAACTGCTTATATCTTGATATCCATATAAATATAACAATGCTTCCAGTTTCTCAGTTTTTGTATTATATGTTATTTAGTCTCTTCCCTGATATCCTTAGCTGCTACACCATAATTCTTTTTAATCCATACTTCTAAGTTCTCCACTTTATCATGTACCCATAAATATGGATATTGCTGAACTAATCTGAGTGTGGCTACTTAATTTATAGCTGTTGCCTTTGTTTTAGATTAATGTTGGATCCCAAAAAGATTTGAAACTGCTTCAAAATGTTCCACAACTCTAAAATTTTTTTTCTGTTTTTATCAGATATAAAATAACGTCATTGGCAAATAGATCCAACTTTTCTTGACTACCATACCAATTACATCCTTGAATTTCAGAATCTCTTATTTTCTTTGTCATGGTTCTACATGTAATGCAAATAACTAAGAGGAAAGAGGACAACCCTGCCCTGGTTCCTCTTCTCAAACAGAAATTATCAGAGTGGAACCCACTCTCTTTAATTTTCGACTCCTACCCCTCGTATATCCTCCTAATCAACCTTACAGTTTTATCAGGGAATGATGCAAATGCTTCCATTGCCCTGCTTATATACTCCCAGCTTACTCTTTCTTGGTGCTTTCTCTGCACCAAGACCCACCAACAAGAGTACATTTTCCTTCCCTCTGGATCATCAATGGTCTGTTAATGTTGTCAAATATTTGCCTCCCCTTCAGAAAACCACATTGATCCATATCTTACAATTTTGGCATCACCTTTGTCATTCTTTTAGCCATTATAGACATAAACACTTTATTATAATGGCTTAGGATTGAATTGGGCCTGTATGAAGCTAAATTTGATGGGTCTTTACCCTCTTTAGGTGTTACAGCCACCACCCCTTTCTTCTAAGATGTTGGTGCTTCTTCTTCTCTTAAGATACTTTTAAGCAAAACTTTCCAGATCTTTTATCAGTTTTTTCCCTCCTGGCTTCCATACTTCCACAAGAATAACATATATTCTGGAATAATTTCTTATGGACTGGTTACACATCACCGTTTTTATCTCATCTCCTGCTATCCTAACTGCTAGTAATTGAGCCTCATCTCCTTCTAACTTTGACATATTTAATTCTTTCATAAAATTTCCATTTGTACCTTTTCTTGATGTCTATATTTCTCTGTTTTATACAGACTTTCATAAAATGTTCAAAATATTTCTAATACCCCTGCAGGATCTCTTATCTTCCTTGTTATAGACTCCCTAAACTTGGCAATAACCCTTTCTACTTTCTGTTGCCTGAGTCATTGTTCCTTATTTTCTGTATAGCATTCTGCAATTGCTCTTCTTGTTCTGTGAGATCCCCCCTATTCCACAATAGCTTAACATTTGTCAATCCCTGTAAATAATCTGTTACTTAACCATATCTCTCTCTCTTTTATTTCTGCCCTATTTTTAAACTCCACTTTAATTTTATCCCACTTCCTAGCTATATTTTCAGAACAAATTTCTGTCTTTTGTAATAACTCCCAAATAATTTCCACTACGCATTCCTTAAATTCCTCTGTTTTCAACAGGTAGGTGGGAAAGTGCTATTGTCTCATTTTTTAATTTCATTACCATACATTTTTATTTTAGTTATTATTGGCACGTGGTCTGAAATATTTATTGGATGCGTATCAAAACTTTCAATTAAATGCACATGTTCCTTTGAAATGTCAGTTCTGTCTAGCCAAGCCCAGTTTTTATATCTTGGGGAATAATATGCAAATTCACTTATATCTCCTACTACTAAATTCACACTTCCATGACAAATATTTTCATAAATTTCTTTAAAAAGCTATTCTCCTTTGTTATATTTTCCCTTTTGGGCCCCCCAGACACATCTTCACTGCTGCAAATCAAAATACAGTCCCCACCTATACATAATATTCCCTGCTGAAAGCTGGTTATTTTTCCCAGAATTTTCTTAAGCTCAATTATAAGAGTTTTTGGTGGGATATAAATACATGCCAGTGTAATCTTCCTCCCTTTCCAGTAGCCCCTTAGTGCTACAAATCACTATCACAATCGGAGCTTCTCTTGCAATTAATAGAAATGCTCCTCTTTTCCTTTGTCCCAGATACTCTGCTGAAGATCTGGCCTAAAAATCTTTCTTTATCAAATTCACATGTTCATTTCTTTCCAAATGTGTCTGTAACATAGCTATTTGCCCTCTACATTTCTTAATATAGTTCACTACTTTTTCTTTTCTGTATATATCTGTGAGACCATTTACATTTAAAGATAATATAGAAAGCATCATTATGTTAAAAAGTTATTATTCCTACCTTTTATGTGTAACAGATTTTAAGTGTCTAGTTCCAGCTTTTGTAATACATGCACTAATGTTTGGCAGGTTGATCTTTTATACAGTTGTTTCTTGTCATATCCATTTGAGTCTATGTCACATCTAACAAAATGTTTTGTTTTATTGAAAGCCCCCAGAGGAAAAAAAAAACATGTACACCCTCAATACACCCCCAAAACTTGTTAATTTAATACTAACAGACAAAACTATGCACTTCTTGAAATATTGAGATTTTACCTTCCTAATAGGAGCAGTTGTCCCAAACCAACAGCCACATTCACAGAATTGGGTTAACAAAAAAGGAAGATTATCCATGCTAAGATGCATGGTACAGCCTGTGCTTCTACTAAGTGCTGTCTGCTTTTTCTTGTCTGTATTGCTCTCCCAGATTAGGAAAGCACTTGAATGCTTTCAGAAAATATTTTTCCTAGCCACTGAAAGAAAGACGTCTTCTCTTTTTATTGCACCTTATCAGATTCTCTCCATGGAGACATGATAACCGATAGAGAGTTGCTTCTACTAGTATTTATTTATTTGCTAGAGGAAAGCTTTATTATATTCAGTGTTCTTTTTATTTATTTGCTTTCTCTTAAAACTTGTTACTGGATCAAGCCAAGGACCTTAATCCAATCATTGCCCTATGCAAGAATGAGAAAAAGCACATTTCTTCTTGCATCATGCTTTCTTTGACCAGACTTTTCTTCTTTTTTAAGTTGCAGTGCCTACATTTCTTAAAAATGAAGAAGAAGAAAGAAAGAAGAAAAGTAAAAAAAAAAAACAAGGGAATTTGTTTACTTTAGTGTCCCTGCTGTTACGCTTGAAAATAATTGAGAAAACTTTATAGCATGCAGATTATATCATGCATTATAAAATACTACTGTTAAGAACAAACCTTTGTTTTACTTAGTTAACTCTGTTCCTCCTCTTCCCCTCTCCTAAGTGTTCTTCAAGACATTAATGACACAAAGTAGGACATGCGTTAGAGTCCCCTACAAGTTTGACAAAGTCAAATATTTGCAGGTTTTCTTGTTCTGTCATGTTTCACAAATATAATTAATGCTCTGTAATCCCACATTTATTTGTCAGTTTCAGAGTTGCTTATTTTATTCCTGATTATGTCTGTCTACCAGATCCTTTCTCTGCTTCATTTCCAATGCACTCTCAGTTCTTCTAGTCAACTCTTGGTCTTGTCTCTCAAATATTTTCCGTTGAGACGTTGAAAAGGTTTTCACTGGCACAGTCTCTCTGTGGTTTTTATTACCAAAAGAACAAAAAGCAGAATCTCCTTTTTGTTAGACAAACTTTTGTATTTCCTCCTTAGCATGTTCTGCATCAAGAAATGATTTTATCCCTCCAGGAAAAAATATTCTCAAGATAACTGGGTACAGCAATTTGAGTGTCATGCCTGCTTCTCAACATTCCCTGATTAATGGTCTCAATTTATTTCTCTTCTGCCTGGTGTACAGTCAGTACTTATTTTTCACAAACACTCTCCTGTTTCCCACTTTTAGTACTTTGTCCTTCTGTCACAGTTTTGTCAGAAACAACTCCTTCTGCTGGTAGGATTGCATCTTTACTATTAAAGGTCTAGGTTGCTTTTTCATGGCCAGGTTTGGAGCATACACACAATGTGCCCTTTCAATTAACAGTACCTGCTGTAGAATACCAGTCCAGTAGCTTATTTGTGCTTTCATAAAATTAATAAACTCTTTTCCTTCCAGCTTTTCTGGTACATCAGGAAATCTTATTTTTCCCTATGTGCTCTGTCCTCTAATTCTATTATTTTTTAAATCATCTCTTTTTGAGCAGTCTCATATTCAGAAAGCCTTTTCTTAATTTCAACCTCTGATTTTTGCAGTTTTATCACCTCATATGAATATTTGTGTAGAGCTTCTTCCATTTTTCCAGCCTTTTATTTTTGAGTTGATATACTCCATCAGTGTTTTGTTTCTTTTCATCAGCTGTTAGAATTATTCCCATTCAGTGTTTGCCTCACCTTTTGTGATTGATTTCTTTCAGTTTTTCCAAATTTCTTTTTTGCTGGGATCCAGACAGAGCACTTACTAGCCATTTACCCAGAAATACAAATTTACTGGCTCTCTCTTCTGAGTTTCTGTTTTCATACTGGGAGAGCTTAAATTAATCTCTTACTCAATGTGCAGCCATCTTGGAAGTGCCACTCTGTTATCAATTATTGATATGGTAGGCAGTCTCTCTAATCAGCAGTCAGCTCCTACTATGTCTCATTCCACACTGTTATCATTACCTTCCAAATTATCTGCTGACAATGCTTTGGTTGTTTCGATAATTTCCTCTAGTAAATTCTAATTGTAGACATCCCTATAGGGAAAATCTCATTTTTTCATCCAGCATTGGCTTTGGTCTAAAATATTTTCTGATACTTTATGAATGTAATATTTTGCATGGTTGGCTACTATTCTTCTTAAGGACTTGCATCCAAAATCCTAATCTCTCTTTATCTCTCAAACTGCCTTCCTCTGTTTTGTCATTGTCATCATCTTCAACTTTGATTTAGAATCTTCTGCTTGATGTATGTATGTGAGTCTTAACTGCATAGCCTTAAAGTACCCATTCAAATCAGATAACCTTAAACTATCTTCTTCTGTGGGAAAATCAGCTTTTCACCCTTAATTTTTGCACTCTTTTTCTCTCACCCAGTAAATTCCTTCAAATCTTTATTAGTTGTCAACCACAACTTTCCCTTCAGTTGTTAAATATACCTGTATATAAGAATAAGGGGACTAAAACACTTTCGCTTCTTATATCTTACTGTCCAGATCCAGTTTTTTAATTTTTGTATTATCTTGTATTTAGTCTTTTCCCACATATCCTTAGTTACAATAACATAATCCCTTTTAATCCATACGCCTAAATACTTAATCTTTTTATGTCTGCAAAAGTATGAAGGTTACTAAACCAGCCTATTAGTGGGTGTGTAGTTTGCTTGTACCACTTTTTTATGTAAAATGTTCCAGAACATCAGAATATCCATTTCTGGATTTATCACTTACAAATTAAAATCATCTTCAAATAAGACTAACTTTTATTGATAAACATAACAATTATATCCTGGAATTACTGACAGTATAAAGCAAATAACAAAGGGGCAACTAGTGCCACTGTTTAAAAACAGATTGGCAGAGAGGAGCCCACACACTTTTGTTTTTACCTCTGACCTTTTGCATAGCCTCCTTTTTATTATTTTTTTTGGTCCCCTCAGACATCATGCCTATCAGCCCAGCCACCTATACTCAATGACTATGCTGGGTCTACCAGACACTCTCCAACCCCCCTGGATTTCCTCCAACTTACTCCATTATTTCCATGGCAGGTCATAAATCCAGAGGGTGTCTGTGCTTCCATCCGAGGTTTTTTTTTTTTTTTATTATTTTTTTTATGATCTACCTACTTCCCTATTCCACCCCACACTCACACACACTCATTGGTTATGTCCAAGGACAATTGCTGTCTCTAGACCATGCCTTCCCTTAGGGAGCATATCAGTGAACACCCTCCAACCTTGGACGGGCACGCCAGTCCCCCCTCTGCCACTCTGTCAGCCGCCCGAGACACTGATCGAACCCAGGTCGCCTGGGCAGTAGTCAGAGCTTTATGCCTGTACCCCACTGGAGTGGTTTGTATATCCTCCATATTAATTCACTTAAGCAGCACAAGTAATATCATTGCCCTACTCATAAAATCCAAGCTCACCCTATGGAATGCTTTTTCTGCATCAAAAGTCACCATCAATAGTGGTGCTTTCTTGCATTCCTGTTTCCCTCTGTATCACCAGTTTTTTTTTATATTATCAAATGTTTGACTCTCTCTATGAAACTACATAGATTTATGTGAATGAATTTTGGTAGCACCTTTGCCGTTCTCTTAGCTAATACAGACATGAACATTTTATAGTCATGGTTTAAAGTTGAACTGGATCCATATGAAGCCAGATTGGAAGGGTCTTTTCCCTGTTTTAGTAATACTACACTACTCCTTTCTTCCAAGATGCTGCTACCTCCACATTTCTTTTAAAATATTTAGTGTCAGCTTTCAGTAAAATGGTCCTTAGAATAATCAGGACATGAATAATCATTTCATATCCTCTAAAAATGACTCATAACCTCCTACTTATATTTATTTTGGTTTGGATTTAGAACCTTTAGAAATCAGTATGCTGAAACCTATAATGACATGCTTTAGATAAATAAAGGGTGCTCTTTCATACAGGATATGAGTATATATTTTATTTGTATCAATAATCTAATACAGATGTACAATCCTACCAGATCTCTAAGAACTATGAACCAAAATGCACTAATTACAACAAAAACAGACATTTAGAAGCGGTATTTACTCCATATATGGACCAGGAATTAGACTTAACCCCAATTTTACATCTTTCCGTTTAAAGCTAAAAATGTATTTAGAAATTAGCGCTGTTAATGTAAATAGTCCCTAACATATAAATCTCTTCTCCCCACCCAAGTGAAACTTGCACCTGTCCTCCCATCCTCATTCTTATTCCTAGGTTGCAGCTTTCCAAACCCTCAGTACTAATCACTGACTAATGCTCTAAATTGTGACACAAGGGACACAGTGCATTTCTTTTCCTAAATAATCTGCTTTTTTATACATGTACTATTGCTCAAGCTGTATTTTATATACAGGCTTCCAAGATGGCTGCACAGTTATCAACACCTTAATTTCAGCTCTCCCAGGGTGAAAACAGAAACTTGAGAAATAAAAAACAGTGAAATTGTCATTTTGGGTAAAATTCTATCATTAGCTAGTAAATACACCACCAGCAAAGAAGAAATTTAGAGAAACTGAAATAAAAGCATCCAGTAAAATAGAAGAGAAGACACTGGCTATGAAGATTCCTGTAGCTGAAGCTGTTCCAAGTTTCAGCTTTGGTATAAGAGATGTCTTCCACTAATATTTTTAGGAGAAATAAATCAAATGTACTCTGAGGTGATTAAAATAAACGAAACATTGAAGGAATATATTACTTCATAAAACAAAAAGGCTGGAAAAAATAGAAGCAGCTTTAACTAGCTATTCAGATGAACTGGTAAAACTGGAAAAATCAGAGGTCGAAATGAATACAAGGCTGGCTGAGTATGAGGCTTCTCAAGAAGGTCTTTTTCAAAAAATGGTAGAATTAGATGGCAGAGTGCACAGAAAAAACCTGAGAGATATTCTGTTGCACCAAAAAAAAAAAAAAAAACTGGGACGAACAAACTGAATTCATTTTATGAAAGCTCAAATAAGCAACTGGACTGGTACTCCACAGAAGGATTTGTTAATTGAAATGGTACACTGAGTGTTTGCTCCAAACCTGGCCATGAGAAAGCAATCAAGACCTATATTAGTAACAATGCAGTCATAATAGCAGTAAGAGTTGACCTTGACAAAACTGTTTTAAAAACTGGAGACACCAGAGTGTTTGTGAAAAATTATTATTCACTGCATCCCAAGCAGAAAAGAAGCAACTTTATCCCAGCAGTCAGAGAATGTCAAGAGGAAGGTATGAGATTCAAGCTGCTGTATCTAGGCATCTTCAGAATACTTTTTTATTTTTTTGGAGTATCAAAAACATTTTTGAATGCAGAACACACAAAGGAAGAAAAAAATTATGGAAAAGTAAGCCAACAAACAGAAAGGGACTCTGCTTCTGATTCTTCTGACAATAAAGGTCATAGAGAGACTTTGCCATGAAACCTTTTACATTGTTCCAAGGGAAAATGCAGAAAAAAAGTTGACTAGAAGAATCAAGAGCACCTTGGATCTGAATCATAGTCTGCAGATGGGAGATGTAGATTAGCAGAATGAAGACCGGCAACACTATCATTTTGCACTGTTATAAAGCTTTTTTTACTGTTTCACTGCATTTTTGTACTGCTTTATACTGATTTAACTGTATTTTTCATTGTTAGATACTGTTTCATTACTCTAATTGCATTTTACTGAATTACTTAACTGTAAACTGCTTTTTCATACTGAGAGTTGTATTTTCTGTTTGTGAGTGCACTATCTGTGCTTTTCAGTACATTTTTTGTGATGTTTCTGTGTTCTAGTCAGGTATCGTATAACTGATTTGTTTGCAGTTAAAAGCATTCTCTAGAGTCTCCTTGCTCCTTTATCTGTTTAAAACTTTCATTTAGTGGATACAGCTAGTAGCTGTAATAGTGTGCATTACTGTAATTGCATTTTTACTGAATTACTAAACTGTAAACTGCTTTTTTATACTGAGACTTGTATTTTCTGTTTGTGAGTGCTCTTTCTGTGCTTTTCTGTGCATTTATTGTGAGGTTTCTGTGTTCTACTCAGGTAGCATAATCTAGATAGAGGGCTGCTTTTGTCCAGGCCTGGTAGTTTTGTTTGTTGAGTTTCCTGTGTTTCTGGCAGCCATCCTCTGATGATAGTGTTTTGTCTTCTTTGTTATTGAGAGTAACAGGGTTTCCTGACCTTCTCTAGCACAAGTGATTGGTGTAAGAGCAGGGGCTAATAGGACTGGGTAGTAATTAGAGCTTCTAGAGTCTTCCATCCTTCTGGTATATAAACCTTGTGTCTGCAAGGGGCTGTGCTTATATTTACCAGGCTGTGGAATGGCGATTCATCACTGGGACAAAGCAGAAATTATTTAAGATTCCAAGAGCAGAATAAGTTATTTCTTACATTTATTTCATTGAATTGCACTTCTTTAATGTTATAATTGTGCTATATAGCTAATCTACTACATTTTGCACTGTTATAAAGATCTAGCACCCAAAATCACTTTCAGGTCACCAAATATTACAATGAGGCAGGAAAATCCATCTATAGCCACTCTATCTCTAAACTCTAGAACTCCCTTCCTGCCCACTTAACATCCAACAACCCCACCACTCAATGCAAGAACCTCCTTAAAATTCACTTTATGAACAACAGGCTATGCTCCTATCTCACCCCTGGATAATACTCTACAATATAGCTAATCTCACAGCTTGTCTAGTAACTACTGATATGAATTTTGTGTATGCTTGTCATATTTAAAAATGTGATATGCAATGTCTTACCTGTTCACAATAATCAATCAGTGTGTGTACTAAATGCTGTCCTTTAGTTCACAATGTTAGTCTGCCTGGAATGTATGTCACAAATAATGCCTGGAAATGTTACAAATGTATTAATTGGAGCTTTTCTCCCTGGGCCTCCACTGAAAAGGGTCTATATTAGAACATCGAAGTTTCAAAATTTCGAATGTTCTAATATCAACCCCTATTCAGCGAAAGCTGAAAATATCGAAGCAACGGAAAACTGAATTTTTTCTTGGGGAAAGAATTCAGTTGTCCGTTTTTGTTGCTTCAGTATTTTCAGCACTGTGGTGTAAAGTTACGGGTCGGGTTCAGGTAAGTGTGTTATTGAGTGCGGGTTAGGTTAGTTAGGGTTAGGGTGCAGGTTAGGTATGTGTGCGATTGTGTGGACATGAGGGTTAGGGTGGGTTAGGTGAGTTGGGGTAAGGGCGTGGGTTAGGTATGTGCGATTGTGTGGACGTGAGGGTTAGGGCGGGGTAGGTGAGTTAGGGTTAGGGCACGGGTTAGGTATGTGTGCGATTGTGTGAACATGAGGGTTAGGGCGGGGTAGGTGAGTTAGGGTTAGGGTACGGGTGAAGTGAGTGTGCGATAGTGATGGACCTTAGGGTTAGGGTTTGGGTTAAGGTAAGTGGATAGTTAGTGGTGTGTGTATAGTTTAGTGTAGGTTTAGGTGTAAAATTTTAGGTGTATGTGTGTGGATTGCTGTTTGTTTGGTGTGCTTGTGTTGTGTGTATGTGTTTTGGAACAGCACATTTTTTCCCTAGGAAAAAAAATTCGCTGTTCTGTATGTTCAATGTTTTCAGCTTTCGCTGAATATGGGTCGATATTAGAACATTTGAAGTTTTGAAACTTCGATGTTCTAATATAGACCCACTGAAAATGAACCTGTATCTAGTCGGACTCTCCCGGTTAACAAATGTAAAATAAAATAAATAAAGCTTTTTTTACTGTTTCACTGCATTTATGTACTGTTTTGTACTGTTTTAACTGTATTTTTCATTGCTAGATACGGTTTCATTATTCTGCATTTTTACTCAGTTACTTAACTGCAAACTGCTTTTTCATACTGAGAGTTGTATTTTCTGTTTGTGAGTGCTCTATCTGTGCTTTTCTGTACATTTTTTGTGAGGTTTATTTGTTTTAGTCAGGTATCATATAACTGATTTGTTTACAGTTAAAAGTATTCTCTAGAGTCTCCTTGCTCCTTTATCTGTTTAAAACTTTCATTTAGTGGCTACAGCTAGTAGCTGTAATAGTTTCCCCATCCGCCCTCCCTACCGGTGTCCTGTTCTTATACTTCGTGGCTTTGCAGTTGCCTGCCTATACTGTAAATTTGACCTGGGACACTCCTCTCAGTCTAGTGTCATTAGCTCATGCTACCTAATACAGAGAGAACATTTGAGAAGGCCAACCCACTTAGGTTCCTAACCTTGAATTATCTTCTGCTCTTGCTTTCTCCCTTTCCACTTTACTAAAAAAAAAATAAATTGCTAGAATCTCCTTGTGTTCTGACTGAGTGTGCTTCTCAGCTGGTAAGTATATTTTTGACACTTTTTAACTGTTCAGAGTTAAATAAAACAATAATTTAATTCAGTTCAGAATACAGTTTGAATAAATTGCATTTATTTAAACTGTATTTGCTCTAATATTGCTACACACGCAAGTGTGCTGGCTGGCACTGCACTTGAATTGTTTTTAGTGCTGTTTTGGCTGCCTTTCTGTAAAATAAAATTCTAAGCTTGTTTCCTGCCTTTCCTGTAACTAGTCTACTCCAGGGACAGATTTGCTGTATCCAGGACTGTTTGTAAGCTTCTGAGCCCCCCAAGCCTTTCTGTGTTGGAGGGAAGCCTTCTAGCTTATCAGTGGGAGCGGTAAGCACTAGGTAGCCTATCTACCACAAAAGAAGTGGTTTCTGGTCCAGAAATTGTAGTTATTGGCCGTTTGGACAGTTTTTCCATCTCTCTCAACTTTTTGGTTTAAAAGCCCGCATTTGAGCTTGTTTCCCACTTTTCCTGTAACTAGTCTAGTCCAGATACAGATTTGCTGTATCCAAGACTGTTTGTAATCTTCTGAGCCCCTCAAGCCTTTCTGTGTTAGAGGGAAGTTTTCTAGCTTATCAGTGGGAGTGGTAAGCACTAGGTAACCTATCTATCATGAGAGGAGTGGTTTCTGGCAGACAAATTGTAGTTTACTGGCTGTCTGGGCAGTTTTTTTTTCCATCTCTTTCAACTTTCTGATTTAAAAGCCCGCATTTGCACTTGTTTCCCTCCTTTGCTGTAACTAGTCTAGTCCAGGTAAGATTTGCTGTATTCAGGACTTTTTGTAAGCTTCTGAGCCCCGCAAGCCTTTCTTTGTTGGAGGGAAGCCTTCTAGCTTATCAGTGGGGGAGTGGTAAGCACTAAGTAGCCTGTCTGCCACAAGAGGAGTAGTTTCTGGCCCAGAAATTGTAGTTACTGGCCATTTGGGCAGTTTTTCCATCTCTTTCAACTTTTCTGATTAAAAAGCCTGCGTTTGAGCTTGTTTCCCGCTTCTCCTGTAACTTGTCTAGTCCAGATACAGGTTTGCTGTATCCAAGACTGTTTGTAAGCTTCTTAGCCCCCCCCCCAAGCCTTTCTATGTTGGAGAGAAGCCTTCTAGCTTGTTAGTGGGAGTGGTAAGCACTAGGTAGCCTATCTACCACAAGAGGAGTGGTTTCTGGCCCAGAAATTATAGTTTATTATCCGTTTGGGCAATTTTCCATCTCTCTCAACTTTCTGGTTTAAAAGCCTGCATTTGCACTTATTTCCCACTTTTCCTGTAACTAGTCTAGTCCAGATACAGACTTGCTGTATCCAGGACTGTTTGTAAGCATCTGGGCGGTGCCAAAGTCTGCTCTTCAATTTTTCCCTTAGATCTATTAGTTCTGTCCTCTCCTGCACTTCTACTAGATTATTAGTCTAGCACTTTACCAGACTTCTTGTAACAAATATTGTAGCACACAAAAGCACTACCAGCACTAAATATTCTACAAGGAAACAATTCCAGTACTTATTGTTAATGCCCACCCTTCTAGGCATGTCTAAAGGTCAGTTTCCTGTGCTTTCTCCTATAAACCTGGTGAACTTAGGCATCCTGAGGCAATGTAGTAACTGCCTCATGTACACCGACAACCCTCTCCTCTTACCTCCCAACACTCAGTCTTGCGAGAGATGCACTTATATATCCAAACTGGAAGCCACGCACTCTCCAGCTAAGACCAGAATAGCTGGTCAAGAGGAGAAGGTCAACATTTGCACCACAGGTACAAATATGACTCAGTCATTGTACATGTGGGTGTGAATGACCTGAGATTTACCTCCCTGGACTACATGAAAAGAGACATGGAGGAGTTTTCGGATTATGTAGCCCAGGTGGGTATGACCCTAGCCTTGAGCAGCATCCTGCCATCACCCAGAATGATACCACAGTGCAAGCAGAAAATGAGTGATTTCAACATTTGGCTAAGTTTCTGGTATCATTCTAAGGGGATCCCAGTATCTGTCTTCTGGGATGACATGATTGACAGACCTCAATGGTTTGCCAGGGATGGCCTCCATCTATCACCCCTGGGCTTCCGGATACTGGCCAAGGCTCTTGCCACCCTGTCCAACACTTCCATGAGGCTCCTGTCACACCCTACTGAAGGTGCCTCTAGGGCGGCTGGAACAGGCATTGCCATCAGGCATCATGTTTGGTTCCGGCTTTGCGCTTCCTCAGAGCCCTTCAAGGCATCATTTACGAATGCCCCCTATGACGATTCCACTCTCTTTGGTAAGACCATTCGAGGCACCCTAGTTTAGAATGAGAAAGATGGGAAGACCTTGTCTGCCATTGGGATTTGGTTCACTACCCTGCAAAAATCCTTTTCCTGGAATCAGTGTGGAATGAAGAAGATATGATTCCGAACGTCAAAGGCCTTTTCCCACAATGCTCAGGACTCGCCTTCCCCCAGAGGCAGAGGGGGTACAATAGACGCCATCCTCTTGGCAGAGGGGGTCCAAGGAACCAAGGGTCTCAGGATTCTTTCCCAGACAGAGGCTCGCAGCAGCCCTAAAGGGCTGCCTGACTGCTCATCTCTGGAGGCAGTCGGGGGACGTCTTTCTTTGCACCCAACAGCCTGGAAGCTGATCACAGACGATCACTGGGTATTGCAGATAATATCCAGAGGATACTCAGTCCCCTTCCTTCAACCCCCAGTCTCTCCCAAACAGCTCCTGGATTTTCCACCTGCGCAATGGGAGGAGTCATCAGTGGAAATTTCCAAGCTCCTCAAAAAGCAAGTCATCCAGCCTGTTCCCCCTGACCAGTCCAGATCAGGTATCTATTCCAGGTTCTTTTTAGTGTGAAAGAAAATGAGGGACTTAAGACCCATCCTGGATCTTTCAACCTTAAACCTGTCAGTTGCCAAGACAAAGTTTTGGATGGTCACTTTCCAATCCATTCTGCCCTTTCTGCAGATAAACATCTGGATGTGCTTGTTGGACCTCCAAGATGCGTACTATCACATCAAGATGCACAGATGGTTTTGGAAGTTCTTCCTCTTCCGGCTGGGAGCCAGTCATTATCAGTTCAGAGTGCTCCCCTTTGGGCTCATCACTGTCCCAGGGTGTTCACCAAAGTGATGACAGTAGTGGCAGCCCACCTGCCGTTGCAGGGGTTCTAGGTCTTCCCCTATCTGGACAATTGGCTCCTTTCCACTGCCTCCAGGCATTTACTGTAACAAGCCAAGGATCTCCTTCTCAAGACCGTTCACCACCACAGCATAACAATAAATCTCAACAAGTCCCAACTGGTACCAGTACAAGTTCTCGATTATACTGAGGCTCACTTAGATGCTATCCAAAGCAAGGTGTTTCTAACTCTAGACAGAATGTTATCCCTCTGACATCATGTCTCTTGCATTGTTCAAACACAGTGTCCCCCTGAAAATTCAGTTCTTCGGGTGCTGGCCTCCATGGTGGCCACAATTACTCTTATTCCAATGACTCGCCTCCATATGAAGGTTCTCCAATGGAATCTGGCGGTTCAGTGGTCATTGCTAGACCTGCCCTTGTCTCATCTGGTTTGGTTATCTCAAGCCTGGATGGATTTTCTCTTCTAGTGGCTTCAATCCCTGGATCTTCTTCTGGGCCATTCATTTATTCTTACCACTCCAGTGACCATGGTGACCATGGGCACCTCCTTGCTTGGATGTGGGGGCATTGCATGGGAAAGACAGTCCAAGAGAAACCCATCTGCACATTTACGTCCTGGAGATGAGGGCAGTGCTGTTGGCGTTGCAAGCTCTACATGCCCACCATCCCCAAGGGACAATTGCCATCCAGACAGATAATATGTCTGTAGTCTGGCACATCAACAAACAGGGGGGAACTAGATCATACCCCATTTATCACAAAGCCATGAGATTGTGGGAGTGGGCGATCTCCTCCGGCATATTTCTGGTTGCAACGCACATTCCGGGGAGGTGCAGTTTACGGCGGACAGGCTCAGCAGATCTGTTCTGATGTCTTACATGTGGTTTCTGAATTATTCAGTAGAGAAGCAGATCCTTCCAAAGTGGGGTCAGCCTTGCTGCGATCTCTTCACCTCTCCTTCCAACGCAAAGTGCAGTGAGTATTTTAATCTGAACCCCCCTGTGTGGGAGTCCCCCAGAGATGCTCTAGTTCATGCTCTGCCCTCCGGTCTACTGTATGTTTATCCTCCACTCCCTCTAATTCCAAAATTCATTTAGAAAGCTCGACAGCTGGGGAGCTTAATGATCCTCATTGCCGCCATCTGGCCTTGCCAAGTTTGGTTCGCCTCACTGTGGTCTCATGCAATGTGTCCTCCTTGGACACTAGATCTGGTCCTGGATCTGATCACGCATCCCTCAGGGATCCTGCACCCAGATTTATTCAGCCTGAAGTTCACGTCTTGTCTACTCCAGTTCCAGTGATAGTTGACTCCCAGGCTGTCTTTTCCCATCAAGAAGATTTTGGAAGCAGCTCACAAGTCTTCCACCAGGAAGGTTTATTCCAGTAAGTGGAAGCGTTTCTCCATATGGTATTCTCAACATGATCTGGACCTCTTTACTGCTCCAGTCCCCACCATTTTGGAGTTTTTGGCGAATATTTTTAATCATGGCACTAGTTTTTCTACGGTAAAGGTAAAATTGGCAGCGATCTCCAATTCTCACATAGGAGAGAATTTGTCTTCTTTGACTTCTTCCAAACGTTGTAATGCTTTTTTAAAGGTACCTTTTTACTTAGGCCTCCAGTCAAGGACCCAACGCCCCCTTGGGATCTTACCCTAGTTCTACAAGCTTTGATTTCTCCCCAACAGGTACAGTTGACTTACAGTTCCTGTCTTAGAAGACTGCTTTTCTGGTCACTATTACCTCAGCCAAGAGAGTATCGGAGATCTAGGCCTTATCTGTCAAGCCCCCTTATATAGTGTTTCATAAAGACAGGGTTTCACTAAGGCTGAATCCCTCGTTCCTTCTGAAAGTGGCATCTGAGTCTAACATTAACCAGGTCATCAATCTCTGTTTTCTTTCTGAACTTCCAGAATAAGGGAGAGTATAAATTGCACTTGCCTGATGTTCACAGGCAACTGCGCTTCTATTTACATAGAACAAAACTGTTCAAAAGTCTGATCAGCTTTTTGTTTCCATTTCTAAGCCTTTCTTAGGAAAACCTGTATCAAAAGTAACTGTTGCTTGCTGGATCTCTGAGTGCATTGCATTGGCCTATCGAGCCAAAGGATCATCTCCACCAGGTCATGCCAGGGCGCATTCTACCAGGTCTGTAGCTACTTCTGCGGCCTTTTGTTCTAGGGTCTCCTTAGATGACATTTGCTCTGCATGGTGTCATCACATACATTTATCTCTCATTACAAATTGGATCTAATTTCCAGAGGCAGGGCATCTTTTGATTCAGCCGTGCCACAAAATATCCTTCCATGATGACCTCCCATGGCTATTTGGTAGCTGGGGACACTGTCCCACATGTTGAAGATCAAATAAAAAGAACAACTTCAGATAAAAAAGTTATGTACTCACAATAACATTCCATCTGAGCTGTTGCTTTTCATTTGTCTTCAACCATCCCTCCCTCCTTTCCCTTGCCTGATGTGGGCTGTGTAGTGGTCCGGATGGAAGAGCATAGTCCCTACTCTGGCGAGCATTTTTCATTATTGAGTTAATGAGTGCTGATGCCAGGGTTTTAGGCATATGGTTAGGTTGGGGTGCTACTCTCTGCAGCAAAATCGATCTGAGGGGAGGAGGGAGACGGGTATTATGGGTAGGGGAGGAGCTTGGAACTTGGATCCAATGCTGGAAAATGTGGCAGAGTAGGATCCATACTGGATCCGTGTTCCCACAGGTTGAAGACAAATGAAAAGCAACAACTCAGATGGAACATTATGGTGAGTACATAACTTTTTTTTTAAAAGAGAACAGTGGGATGACATATGTGTGGCTCCCAAGTATGCAACAATGTCCAGAAGGTTTAGGATTTTTACTTGGAAGTATTTACATAGTTATTGTATACCCCAAGCAGGCTTCAAAGAAATTTTCCTCTAGTAGATAGCAAATGTTAGAGGTGTGAAGGGGAAAAAGAGGTAACTGGGAATGTACATGTTGGGAGTGTAATGATTCCACACAGAATATTCTGTTACAAATACTGGCTGAGCAAATAGCTGTAAATAAGGAAAATATTCTTTTGACTTGAAACACAGGATCTAAGTTGTCTAGACATAGTAAGACCTCATTAAGTTTAATTCTGTTGGCTGCCAAAAAGCAGTTATGAGAAAATGAAAATCTAAGTCTAAGCTAACTGTATTCGAAGTATTGAATATTTTAAAAGAGATAAAAGAATGGGAAGAGAGATCTTTAGAAAAGGGAGCAAGCAAATTTCTTAGAAATAAATGTAAATTGTTGGAACAGTACATGCAGAATAATGTTTAGGAAGAGAAGTAAGGTCTGTAGGAAGGCAGAAATTGAGCAAATTTTGTAAAGGTGGACTGATGATAGTTATGAAGAAAGAAAACACATTTGATGAATAATGTATATAAATGGAAAAATGCTAATATGTTTTGTTTATTTTTCTATTAATGTATGTTTGCTTATGTCTGAAGTGATAATTTAATAAATGTGTTCAAAATATATACACCTTGCTTTTATCATCATGCTAGCAAATTTGTTCATAGGTAGGTACTAGGCTATTGGCCCTAGGGCCTATGTAAGCCTACCCAAAAAGGTACCCTGGCTTTTGCCACCCAAGAAAATTATTTACCTGTGCCCCTGTTGAGCAGAGCCACAGAAGTGATCCCTGGGGTGAATTTCCTATTTCCCATCCAGTCATCAAGATTTTTCTTGAAGAGTACTAATCAGGAGCTTTGTTTAATATAGATAGGTAGTTTGTTACAGAGTATGGGAAGTCTCTGGGACAGGAATCTATCCCTCCAGCATGTTCTGTTTATTGTGGTGACAAGGTTTAGGTCCCTAGAGCGTGTAGCTCGGAGGGATTGGGATTTATTTAAATGGAGCATGTCCAACAGCTCTGGTTTTGACATAGCTTTATATGTTAGGCAGAGATCGCCTCTGAGTAGGCGATATGCGATGGAGTAAAGCTGGAGTTTTTTGAGACGGTCTGCGTAGGGCATCTGTTTGAGGCCGGTAATCCTCTTTGTGGGGTATTTCTGCGGCCTTTCCAGTTGTTGTAGATGTCTTGTGAGGTACATACCAAAAGGGGCGTTGTACTCTATAATGGGTCTAATGTGTGACGAGTAGAAGGGAACAAAGACCTCTTTTTTCCTGGATGAGAAAACTTTTGTGATGAGGTGTGCCACATAGAAGGATTTCCTGACTACTGTGGCAATGTGATTATCAAAGGAGAAACTACTGCCCACCTGTGTCCCAAGGTCTGTTATAACACTTTCAGTGTTACGTAGACTAGCGCCTATGTGGTAGTTCATGGGTACAGAGTTTTTACCAAAAGGGATCACAATGCACTTTTTGGCATTGAGCTTGAGGCCATGGCTTTGACACTAAGCATCTGTCTCAGTGAGGCCCTTTTGTAGGATGTCCACATTGTTAGGAGTTTCGATTATGGTTCCTAGTTTGCAGTCATCTGCAAACTTCGTTAGCCAAAGACCTTCTGTGTTAGCCTGTACTTCAGAGAAGTAGATACCAAATAGGAGAGGACCCAGAACTGAACCCTGTGGTACTCCACTTGTCACTGGTCTGAAGTCAGATTTGGAGTCTGCTACTTTCACAGTGTGGGTTCTGTCAGTGAGCCAGTTGGCAACCCATCTTGTGACTTAGGGATTTATGCCTGGTTTAGTGAGTTTATCTATAATTCCAGAATGGGGGATGGTGTTGAAAGCCTTGATGAGATCTAGATAGGCTGTGTGAACCACCTTACCATCATCTACGGCTTTGGTAACTGCTTCAAAGAAGTCTATCAGGTTTAGGAGATATGATTTGCCTTTTACAAACCCGAACTGGGTGGGGTCCAGAGATTGGAGATTACCAATGTCTTTGTTTATAAGTTCCATGGTGATACATTCCATGGCCTTGCAGACCAGGCTCATCAGGCTAATGGGGTGGTAGTTCCCAGGGTCCGTGGTGGATCCCCCTTTGTGGAGTGGAATGATCGTCGCTGTGCACCATTCAGTGAGCACAAAGCCTGAGATGAGGCTATGACTGAACATGGTACTTAGGTGGGTGCCAGTTCGTTCTGTAGTTCATGTAGAACACAGCCTGGAATGTTATCAGGTCCCATGGATGCTGTGTTCTTGGCTTTGGAGAGTGTGTTTTTTACCTGTGCAGCCGTGATTACAGGAACTTTGCATTCTTCCGGTATAATGATGGGCCCTTCAGGGGGTGAGAGGGGGGTAAAGTTAGCACTGAACCTGTCTGCCAGGATGTTGGCAATATCAGTTGGTTCTGTATATTTCATGCCATTGTGCTGTAACTCATAGCAGAGCTGAGTGTTGCCACTGAGATTCTTGACATAACTATAGAATGCTTTTTGGTTGTCTTTAGAAACAGTGGCAATTTTGTTTTCATAACTAGCTTTGGAGGATTTTATGAGGGATCTCAGCTTCTTACTCAGGCTGGTCAGGGAGTTTCTCCAATCATGGGATTTTTCTCTTTTGCAGCAGTTTCTTTCTTTTGTTGTAGAGTTTGTTTATGGCAGGGGGGACCACCAGATTGGCTTCCTTTTTTTGAAGGATAGCATCTTGGTTCTGTTAAGGATAGCACGATTCATGCACTCGTGTAAGTGCCTATAAAGTGCATTTGTGTAGGATTCAGCAGTCGTACTTCTATTGTCTGTCTGCATGGGTGTCGAGAAGTTTGCCACTTCTGTCTTAAGAAGTGTGAAGTTGGCTTTGGAGACATTTTTTACGATGGTTTCCCTAATGGTGGGTGGGGGTGGGATGTGGATGCCTAGGGTGATTAGCTTGTGGTTGGATCTGACCAACAAGAAATTGACCTCTGGTGTGGAACACCAGTCACCCATGTTGGTAATGACCAGGTCTAGGATATTGCTGCCCCTTTTGGGAGTATGGATAAGTTGATCCAAGGTGTTGGAATTTATGAATTCTAGAAAACGTTGAGCAAAAGAGTTGGTACATGAGTAGTTTTCCCAATTAATGGTGGGGTAGTTGAAATTGTCCATTATTAGGGTGTTAGGTTGTGCCCTAATATTTTCCAGTGTATCAAGTAATGAGGAGTTTGAATCCTGGGGTATGGTGGGGGATCTGTAACAAGCTACAATTTGGATTGCGGTCTTGCACAGAGTTAGTTGCACTTGGATAATTTTGGATGTATTATGCTGAGCAACTAGCCTGGAGGTGTGGATATCCTTAATGAATATGGACATGCCTCTGCCTTTAGTGTTTTGGTCCAGTTTAGGTGGCTGAAAGGTGTGGTATAAATTATAGCCTGGTAATGCAGGGGTGCTCTCTGGAGACTTGAACCAGGTCTCTGTCACTGCACAGATGTCGCTGTTCTCCAATTTAAGGAGTGCCTCGAGTGAGTGCATTTTGAGGTTTAGACTTCTAGCACTGAGTAGCATTACCCTCAGATTTTGCTTGCGTGTACCTGTTACGGTGGAGAATTTGTCATTTGAGCCTTGCCTAAAAAAGGCACTATAGGGGTGACAATATATATAATCTGTTATCATTGTGCTGTCTGATTTTATTGTTAGTACTTGAGTACTTAAGCTGTTTTTTTCACTGCTGTCTGTAACATTTTATGTATGTATGTATGAGAATTTCGGGTCTATATTAGAACATCGAAGTGTTAAAACATCGAATGTTCTAATATCAACAGCTATTCAGCAAACGCTTGAAATAGTGAAGCTACAGAACACTGAATATTTTCCTAGGGAAAGTATTCGGTGGGCCGTTTCTGCGGCTTCGCTATTTCCTCGACTGTGGTGCGAAGGTGATGGACTGGGTTAAGGTAAGTGTACGAACGGACTGAGGTAAGGTGAGTGTGTGATAGTTAGGGACCTTAGGGATAGGGAGCGGGTAAGGTGAGTGTGCGATAGTTAGGTACCTTAGGGTTAAGGTGAGTGTGCAGTAGTTAGGGACCTTAGGGTTAGGGTTGGGTTAAGGTAAGTGGATAGCTAGTAGTGTATGTACAGTTTAGTGAAGGGTTCTGTGAAGTGTGTATGTGTGGATTATGTATTTTGGTGTGCTTGTGCTGTGCGTGTGTTTTCTCGGAACAGTGAATTTTTTTGCCGTGGAAAAGAATTCGCTGTTCTGAGCGTTCGTGTTTATCACATTTCGAGATTCCAAGGTTGAGCTTATGGTGTTCGATATGTTGGAATTTCAATAATGTGATATAGACCCGAGAATTTCATATATTGTAGTTTTATGTATGTACATCTTTACTACCAGAGCTCTGAATTTCCAACTGCTATTTGACTGCACTGATTTTTGGATTTTCTACATTTAAGGTTTGGAGATTTCCATTACTTAATGACAACCACCGTAGTCTTAAGCAGACTGACGCAGCATGCAAGAGATATAATTACACTGTGTTCTTGGTGGCAAAGCTCTCACATACAGATGCATATCTCCAAACAAATTGACACACACACTACACCTACTATGGATCAGACATGAGCTCACATATGCTGAGGCTCTTAAACACAAACTACACAGACCACAAAGGCCTACCAGATGCTGTTGTCAGCAACCTCCCAAGCACTCTACATAGATAGCACTTCCTAAGACACATACAACCACTTCTCTAAGCCTTTAAGGCAAACGACCACACAACCCAATATATTGGTCTTTGGATACTCTTTTATGAATCACACTGATGCCGCACTCACCAGGCTGATCAAGGAGACAGTCACTGTCAGTTGCCAGTCAGGGGTAAGGATTCGCTAGATCATGCACACACTGAGGACATTAAACCACAAGTGCTGGTATGATTCTGTCTTAGTCCAAGTGGGCATTAATGACCTGAGATGTACCTCCCTGGACTTTATTAAGTGATACCTCACAGAGCTTTCAGATTGTGTGTCCCAGACAGGTATGAGCATAGCAGTGAGCAGCATTCTACCTTCTCCGGGGATGATACCACAATATAAACAGAAGATGATTGACTTTAACAATTGGCGTAGTTACTGATGTCATTATAAGGGGTTCCGGTATTTGTCAGCTTGGGAGGATGTTCTCGACAGACTACAGTGCTTTGCCAAGGATGGTCTGCACCTGTTCCTTTTAGGCTTTTCGATATTGGCCAAAACATTACCCATTCCTTTAGAGCCTTTTTAGGCAATGCCAATGTGATAAACCTTCCAGCCTAATAAAAAAACAAAAAACAAAAGAAAAATGATAAACTAAAGGTAACACTGCTTCTCAATGCTAGGAGTCTCAACAAGAAGCTCCACTCCCTGGAAGCGCTCCTCACTCTTGAGAATGTTGACATCTGTGCAGTTACTGAGACATGGTTTAAAGTCACATGAGGTATCCCAGCAGTATAAGGCTATAATGCCTTCCAGACATTTAGATAAGCTATTGCACAAGAAGGGACAAGAAGTGGAGGTGTATCAATTTACATAAAAAGTAAGGACACTTTAAGATTGATCAAACAATATGACACACTTGAGCTACTCCATGTCCAACTAACCTTAGGTAAAGTCCCATAACATACCCTTGCTAACTATAGTCCCCTGTCTGTGATCTAGGATAACTATACCATGTACTTGAATGTACTGAAGTCACTCACCATTCAGCTGAGCACCACACTCATGGGTGATATCAACTATCTCACCATAAACTGAGATACATACACAACCACTAACATGCAAGTTCAAAAATTCCTTGAATTTGCCAATGCAAGCATCCTGTAACTGCTAGTCTGCAGACCTACTTCAGGTGCAAATATCCTGGGTCTGTTATACATAAATATGATGAGGTGTTACATCCTCTGTAGTGTAATGTCATCATTAGTCAAATTAGGTCACAAAGTGGTCACCCTTGACATAAATGTAAAGCTTGAACTCCCAGCAGACCCCAGAAACTTTAAGAACTTTCCCAAGGCTAGCTGTCTGCGTTGAAGCAATGGCATAGCTAAATCCCAAGCCCCTACAAACTCAAAGAACACTGTTAGCTATGTGGAAGTGTTTATGGAAACCATTCACATGCATGTAAATAACTGCATAGAAACAGTAGTATCAAACTGAAATAAACTTAGGACAAACTCCAAAATGAGCCCCCTTCGTGGATCCCAATATAAATAGGTTGTGCAACAAAAGAAAGTCTTGTCTAAAAATTGGAAAGGCTTTGCCCAGCAAGAAAAAAATCCTTCATCAGTCTCGACAAGCAACTCAGGAGAGTAATTAAGTCCACCAAACCCAACTCTGTCGCAAAAATAGCCTCCCAGGCTAAGAATAACCATAAGGTATTTTCAGGTATGTACACAACCTTAAGGGGAGCACCCAACAGTGTGCTAACCTAATAGTAAATGGAACTCCTTTTATGAATGGGAAGATAGAGAAGATGTGCTGGCTGATAAATTTAGCTCCAGTTTCACCCCTTTATCACCACAGTTACCCCTCAGGAAATACCTTCTACCATTTCTCCTCCACCTATCACTAAAAACAAGTACTTACTGTCAGGGCTACTAGAATCTATTCAACCACAGCCTTCAAACAAGCATCATCCTTAGGGAATGGAGGACAGCATCACACTGCACAAATGGGAGACCATCAGCAGACCCAGAGAACTACAGACCCATAAGTTTGACTTGTCTGATACGCAAGGCTATAGAAACAATTATCATGGACCTGATAAACAATGAGATAGGAAATCTTTAAACACTGAACCTATAGATTTCATCAGGGGCAGGTCATGCTTACTAAACCTGTTAAACTTTGTTGAGTTGGTCACTAGTTCCATAGACGAGGGCAAAATAGTGCATACTGTCTACTTCCACCTGGCAAAGGCATTTGACACATTGCTCACTAGGGTATTATAGGCAAGCTCACAGATTTAAGCTTAAATCCCTGTAACACCTGAAGGATAGTCAGATGGTTCAAGGATAAAGCACACAGTGTTAGGGTAGGGAGTCTACCTCCACCAAGAGGCCTGTTCCTAGTGGTGTCCCAGAGGTTTCAGTACTGGAACCTCTCTTGTTCAGAATACACTTCTCTGAATTCTAGGCAAATGTAGAGGGTCTTTGACCAAATTTACTGATGACTGCTAGCTGGGTGCAACCATTAAATCCTCCAAAGATGTAGATATCTTCCCATGGGGTCTGACACAGACAACTAACTGGTGCTGGAGCCATGGCCAAAAACTCTGTGGGAAGATGACCACTCCTGCAAATTGCAACACAGATAACACTTCCCTAAGTAAGAATAGACCAAATGGTAAGGGACTTAGGAACTCAGGTTGACAGTGACTTGAACTTTGATCACCATGTGTCCATGGTGATGTGAAGATCCTTCTAAATGGCATAACTTATAAGTTACGGCATAGCATCCAGAGATTACAGTCCCACTATACTTAGCCCCCAATAGACCAATAATTGAGTACAATGCACCTTTTGGCGTGTAAATGACCAGGTATTTGCAGTAGCTGAAGTGGCTGTGGAGGTTCCTTACTAAAAGAATACAGGGTGTAAATAACATGTTCTGTGCAGACCATCTCAAAGCCCTGTCCTTGTACTTGGTCTCCTACAAGCTTCTGAGGCGCGATCTATGCCTAACCTACAAGACATTCTCTGATCCTAGCCTGTTGGACCTGCTATACATTCACAAAACAGCCAGTACTAGAGTTACTTGATCTAAGGATCTAAACCTTGTTTGTGATATAAACAAAACATATTGGAAGGACAGGGATGTGTCTCAGAAGTCACTCCCTTTCTGGAACAGACTCCCCATTCATGTGAAGCAGAAGTCTTCCCTAAGCCTATTCAAGTACAATTTGGCCCAATGGATGGGAAGTAGCAAATTCACCCCTGGCTTGTCACCTGTGTCCCTTATGGACAGGGACAGGTTGTATTCCCTAAAGCAGGTATATACTAAACCCATTCTAGTCCTTGAGCATTGATAACTGGCAACATTTGGGCATGATTGGCTAGGCTTAAAAGCTTTAGACCCATTAGCCTAGTAATCTCCTATGATACTATACTGGATGTAATGTATCTTCTGGAGGTTTTCTCCTTGGGCCTCTACTTAAAAGTTTCTCATCTGAGCTCACTCAGACAGACTAATAAATAAACTGAAAATAAACAAATAGATATTCTGTTGATATAATCTTAATATACTAATTTGGTATATATGAGCCATTACTACAAATATGTGAACACTTCTTTTTAGTTCTACAGAATATGTAGTAGTAAAACAGTTCACTATAAATAATATTTCCACTGGAATATAATGAACACAGATAAATGTGTGGTAAAAAGTCATCCTATGACTGTTTTTTGTCTTTTCTTATTTAAATGCCATGATGATCTGTAAAGAAGGCTTCTTGCAAAACAATTAGCTAAATATTTTCTTATTTGCAGGCAACCTGTAGGAATTAAATTATTTACTAATCTGACAACTTTCAAAGATGTCATCAACACACTCAAGCAAGGTGTGAACTATCCTTCCTTGGTGATTGCAACAAGGAGTGCAAAAGCTGTTGCTATTTTTCTGAGGTAAACTGATAAGTTGTTTATAAGAAAGCATTACATTACTTATTAAGAAGTACTATGCTTGCACTTTTTTTCAGTGTTAACTTCTTCAACTATAGATTTTAACACAAGACTTAAAGAAGAGCAATCTCACCAATAGAAGGAATCTGGATTCAGTTAATTACCTTTCATTTCCATCTCTCTACACATTGTGTTTTTAAGTAATATAGCCAATTCTGTGAGCACCTTACTGCCTCAAAATTTACAAGTACTATTTCTGCATGGGTTTTTGCATTGTGCTGCAGTTATCTTCCACATCTTAAGGATGTACTGCAGGTGTATCAGCAATCCTCAGAATTACCACTTTGTGTGAACCATGTGACTGTGTATGTCTGCACATGTGTGTGTGTGTGTGTGTGTGTGTGTGTGTGTGTGTGTGTGTGTGTGTGTACATACATGCACATGCAAATGGGTGTACACACAAACAGTGCATGTGTTGTACATGCACTAACTTCCTTTTATGGGCTAGAGCTTCAACCAGAGCTTATTTCCATGCCTTTCACTTGTGGACTGCCAGGACTGAATCCAGCTGCCCTGTAACCCTGAGCGTGATTAAGCCAATGAAAGGAGAATGACTGAAAAAGTAAATCAGTACCATAATACATTGAGTTGTCTTTGCCTAACTACATATGTAATATACACAAGTACAGTTCAGCCGCACTAAACTATGAGATCCAGAATTATCAGGCAACTTCTGAGACGAGGCTTTTTTTGCTATTTCTGAAACCTAAGATTTAAGTTGGTCCTGGAAACCAACAGATTGTTTGCTGAATGCTCTTATTCCATGGCAACAATAGGAATTCTGGACAGCTTAAGCTTCTTCCATTTTTTGTAATGCACTGCTTTCAGCTAACCCCTCAGGTCTCATTGCCAGTAGCAAAACTTCTACAAATTCTCTGAGCGAGCTTGAGCTTTTGGTATTTCTGAGTATTTTTGAATAACTTGTCTATCCTTTGTGGGCAGATATACCTATTTTTTTCTGTATCTTACTCATTTATATCTCAATAGCTTTAGCAGTCAATTTTCTATAGATTTTATTATCTTTTCAAGCTCCTTTTTTCATTACTTTCAGTGGACTTTTTTCCCTCTCATACCCTGCCTGTCCCTTGTGAAGTTAAAAATAAATTCTGTTTCTATCCTTAATATTAGGTAGAACAGACACTGGAATATTTGTTAGGCATTTGGCATTGTACTTTACAGATGGTTACCATCTTTTATTTTAATATTTAAAATGTTTTAAACGGGAAAGTCCAACTAGGACAGAGCCCATTTTCAGTGGAGGCCTGTGAAGAAACACACCATGTGCTTGTCTTTGAATGTGGGAGGAAACTGGAGTACTCGGAAGAAACCCACGCAAATGCAGGGAGGACATAAAGACTCTGCACAGAAGGCACCCCAGCCAAGAATCAAACCAGAGAATCTGTTACTGTGAGGTGATAACATTAACCACTGCACCACTCAATTTTTGCTATGGAGAAGGACAAGACTTCTGGTTACAAAAAATGTGGACATAAGATCCCATATCAAGAGATACACAAGATTTGTGTAGTGGGTCTTGGGATCTCATGTCTTAAGTCTGATTACATTATTTACAAAAAATATAATTATTGGTCCCTCCTGGACAGAAGAAATAAACTAGTGCTCAAGGAATTACTGAAAGGGGAAGCCATGAAGGAGAAGGAAAAAGGTGAAGGTGAGTGACATAGACTGACTAGAAAGACTAGAGAAGAGAAAGGAGAAAAGGAGACTGGAGGAAACTGAGCCATCTTTTGTTGAGAATTTGTCACCCACTAAATTACTCTGGATGATTGCCTTATCTTCTTATTTGGGGTGTTTTATACTCATCACTCCTTCACACTCAGTTTCTCCTCCTCATCAAGACATTCAGGGCTGAAAAACTCTGCTCTGAGAATGAGAATGGGAAGCTTCTCCTGGAAACAGGAGTTGTCTTGTTTCTTGCCTTCATGTGCCACTTTAGCTTTGTTCTTTAGCTCCTCTAGGTTCCTGCAGAGCCCCATGCAGTTAGACTGGGACAAGATGATATCTGTATTCATGAAGGCTCAGCTTCAATTTGGTGTTCCCTTAGGAAAAGAAAGTGCTAGAGGAAGTGCTTAGACTATTCTTCATAGTTCCCCTCTCCAGACATTGATCTTCATGAGAGTGAAGCTCCTCCCCTTTCCTCACTGGAAGACTCTTTATTGGTGAGGTATTTGTAATGATGAAACAGAGGGGATCATGTCCCATTGACCCCACCTATCGTGAAGATGAGATCCTGCAGGAAGCATACAGGTCTTCACACCCAGCAGCCTGGGTAGTATCTCCACTAGACCAGACTCACAGATGTTATTGAACCTATTTCCCAGAACCCCAAGGATAGGCCCCACTGGAGTAAGGGGTCTCTTGCTGATTTCACTGTAGTATCACCAGTTGCCAAATGGGAGGCCCCAGAGGTCATTCAAGCCACCCACCCTCCTAATAATGATTTCCAGATGATGGATAGGGTAGGGAAGAGTGTGTGTACACATCAAGAAAGTTTTCCATCATGTTGATGAATTACTTGATTTACATGATAAAGCTTCAGAGGGATCTAACTGATTAAAACATGGAGATTCTGAAATAATTGCCCATTGGTGATATTTGAGAACAGTTGGAGACCCATACAGCCACCACCAGTTATACCACTTTGCTTTCTATTTGACTCTTATATAATGCAGCAGATGGAGTAGGTATGTTGGTTGGTTCAAGAACTGGAATGCAGTGCCAAGTTTGGCTTTACCTAACAGGGTTTGCAGAACACTTTAAGGCAGCCATCCTCAGTGGCCATTTTGAAAGATATTCAGTTTTTTAGGCAGAAAGTCAAGGATAAGGTGCAACAGTGTGATAAGATAATGCATGCTCTCAGTTGTTGTGGCTTACTCCTGAACTCCTCAACAGTCATTCCAGAGAAACCAGAAGGGAGCCAGGAACATCTATTGTAGAAAATCCTAGCAGCCTCAGAACCAACAGCAGTCTGACAGAGGTTCATTGGCAGAGGGAATTTCTATGTTAGCCACCACCGGTGAGGCAGAGGTGGACCACATCAACATGGGTTCTGTGGTCCCTCTTCCAGGTGCAGGCAGTATGACCCCTGAATTGTTGCCAGGCTGCCTTACTCTGAATGCAATTGATTGACTTTCTGTGCAGTCCCTTGCATGACTGGCCATCATGCAAGACAGTTGGATCAGTGAAATCATATCTAGAGGCTACTCAGTACCATTTTTTAAATTCTCCTGGCAACCACCCTTTCATCCACCACCAGTACCACCCTGTCAGAAGTGGAAAGGTCAGTAAGAGGTGGAAAACCTTCTCAATAAAAGAGCCATCCAGGAGGTCCCACCAGATCAGATATTACTCAAGGTTTTTCTTTGTGCCAAGAACAACTCAGGATCTCAGGCTAATTCTAGATTTTATTTATCTAAAACAGTACATGCAGAAGGGTCATGGGTTCTGTCTCTTGACACTACTGAACTGTCAATGTCCATTGGAGCACTCTCATGTGCAACTTATCAGGGACTATTTGAATGAAAGCTGCTATATGGCCTAACAGTTTGAGAACTGATGGTATCATGGTGCAATCTGTCCTGCAGTGCTTGCTGTATTCATGATGCTGTTTGGATCAACAGTATACATATGTATACATCAAAATAACCAAACCATCGGGGAAATTTCTATGCTTTCAGGTGGGATTCATCCTGTACCAGTTCAAAACATTGTCCCTTTGTCTCAGCACCACCTTTTATGTATTCAAAGTTCAAGGCTTCATTCACTGCCCACATGCATCTGCTGAGAATAAAAAAATATTTCCTTATATACATGAGTGGCTCATTGCTGTATCTATAGTGAAAAAACTCATTGCAGCAAGACAGTACTTACTCCAACTATGCCTGTCCTTGGGGATCTCTAATCAGTCTTTCAAAATCCCAGCCAGAGCCTTCTCAGTCTCTAATATTCATAGACTGCCAGTTTGAAATACTAGGACAGCTGGCCATTCTTCCTCCAAACAGAATCTCTGCAATAGTCCAGGCAGTTTTAACCCTCTCCCAAAACCCTGCTCCAGTTATTGCATTGGTTCTCAAAGTGTTATGCCTTATAGCAGCCTCCATTTAAACAGCATTTTATGCCAGGCTGCACATGAGACTGTTCCAGTGGATGCTGAGGGCTCATTGGTGTCAAGAGACAGAATCAATGACAAAAAACATAGAACTTTGAAAGCTTTGCTTAAAAAAAACATGTCCATGTGGACAATCCTAGAAAATCTCAATTCAGGAATTTCCTTTGTTCAGTCAGTCTGAGAGCTACTCTAACCATGGATGTGTCCTGACTGGGATGTGTGTGTGTGTGTGGGGGGGGGGGTCATTTTTTGAACAGTATGACCCAAGACATGTGGACCACAGGTTAGGCCCAGTTGCACATAAATTTCTTCCTTACATTGCAGGCCTTTCAGGACCTTGTCCTCTAAGTTGCAGCATCCTTCCAGTCTGACAGCATAGCAGTGGTAGAGTAGATTATCAGGCAGGAAGGAACCTGTTCTTAACCTGGCTGCTGTGTAGCCATATGGGTATGAGAGTGGGCCATGTCTTCACACTGCTTTTTCATAGCAAGACACATCCTAGAGACATCCAGCATTATTGTGGACAGGGTGAGTAGACAAATTCTGCTCCCAGGCAAATGGTCTCTCAACAGGTTGGTAGCCCTAAAAAATTTTTGAAATGAGGGAAGCCTTGTTGAGATCTCATTGTTGCACCATCCAATACCAAATGCAACAGGTTGTTTTTTTCATCATCCTTAAGAGTGATATACCCAGAGAGACATGTTTGCCCATGACTGGGCCTGGGGCTTCATTATACAGTTCCTTCAGTACTACTCATGCCAAGATAGTATGAGAAGGACCTTGGCTTTACACATCTTGTTTTTTCTTAAGCAAAGGCAGGATGTGTAAAGCCAAGATCCTTCTCATAACCCCATTCTGGTCATGCCAGATTTGGTTCCCTCTGCTTTGGCCTCAGCTATGGAGAAAACTCATTTTTATTATTCTTCCTCAGCACTCCCAGTTGCTGCCTCACTCAGACATTCTGGTCTATCAGTTAACCGCTTAGTTCCTCCATTTCCGGTGATGGCCAGGGGATCCACTTTCCATCCACAAGTGAGACTTGATTAAACCTCCTCAGAAACCATTGACCAGCTATAGGCTTTACAGTATAACAAAAGAAAGGCTGGACAAAAGCAAATATAAATTAATATGTTGTGATCTTATGCTGCTGGGGTGGGGTAAAAGTGCATTGCATATATTATTTGTAAAATTAAGATAATTTATTTTATTTTTACAAGGGTGGGTCGCTAGAGTAATGCCATTGACTTAAGTAATAATCAGGTTTCTTCTAAGCAAGTAGGCTTGCAAATAAGATAACATTATGAAAGCCATGAAGAATGTTAAGTTTCTTGTATCTGCAAAGATAATAGCTTTTTTTTTTTTACATTAGGAAATCAACTCAGTGGGAATCAAGACGTCTGCAGCTGAAGGGAGTTTCCTTCATGTTTCTGCAAAGTTAACTGTTTTTCCCCCTCTCATTGTTGAATGATTTTAAATGGAGACTCTTGAGAGTTCTGAGCATTCTCTGTTGAGGGAAATGTAAATTTAAAGGTACAATGGCAAGCAGTTCAGTGAAAAATAAAATTGGATATTATGAGAAGTGAATAAGGGATAGCAGCCACCCTAGCAGCCTTAATACTTTGATGCATTTAATAGAGACGGTGTACATATTAGCTTTATTTAAAGATAACTAGTGTGCTTTTTCTTAGGGCTAAATGTTAATGTTTTCTGAAAGCATGCAAGCTGTTTTTCACATCTGAGAGGAGACTAGAGATAAGAAAAGAACAGTCAGCAATTAGTATAAATGGTTGCACAGTCTGTAACATGCTCTTTAGCATGAGTAATCTTAATTTTAGGTCAGATAATGCCCATGGGTGTAGCTGTCAATCTGGGGAATTATTCCTTTCTGGAGCATTAAACTTCACTTTTTGATACATAGTTCTGTGTTTGTTCTTAAGTTAATAGGGTATGGGACTGTTCTGAAAATGCATTTAGCTTTTTGTGTGAGGGTTTTCATTAAAACAAAAAGTCTTTAAAATGTAACATAGGTTCAAATAGAGATGAGAAGAAACAACTGTATAAAAGACCAGACTTTCAAACATCATTGTGTACATCCAAGACAAAAGTTAGAAATAAACATTCAAAACACTATCATGTGTAATAGATAGGAACAGTAGTTTCTTATCATAATGCTGTGCTATGCTATCCATGTTACCTTGGAATGTAAATGGCTTTATAGGTATAGGCAAAAAGGGAAGAGTATTGAATTAGATTGAGAAATGCAGAGTGCAAACAGCAATGCTTTAGGGACACATTTTGAAAGAAATGAGCACATGAATTTGTCAAAGAAAGGATTTCAGGATGAATATTCTGCAAAATAACAGGAACAGAAGAAAATGGGAGTAATAATACTTCGCCTCATAGCAAAACATTGTCCCATTCGATTCTCAGCTAGAGCGTCTTCTGTGTGGAGGCATACATGAATGGGGTGTGTCTTCATTGAAGGTTGTGCGTCAGGGCTGAAAACCCGGTACATAAAAATCCACTACCAATCATTAGCGGACCGGAGTTCCACTGTGGCAACCCCTAACTGGGAAAAGCCGAAAGACACAAACAAACTAGAGAGGCTCCTATAGTGATAGAAGAGGAAAAAAGACAGTAATGGTAGATTTGTGGTAGTAATGGGCTGTTGGCAGTAGATGATGATATTGCTAGCATGTATGTATATTCCACCAAAAACTGGTATTCTGGAGCTTAAGAGATAATAAAAGAACAGAGAGCAATCAGTGCAAGTGGAAGCATAGGCTTTAGCATGCATAACCATAATTTTAGGTTAGAAAATGCCTGTAGGTGCAGGCGTCAATTTGGGCCACTTATTCCCTTCTGGAGGGGTAAATTTCATGTTTTGAAGATGTACATAGTTTTGTGTGTTTTTTCCAAGTTGATAGGGGAAGGGGGTGTTTTGTATTAATTTTTTTAGGATTTTCATTAAAACAAGAAGTCTTGAAAAATGTAACATAGGTTCAAATAGCGATGAGAAGAAACAACTGCACAAAAGATCACCCTGTCAAACATTAGTATATGCATGTAACACAAAAGCTGGAAATATAAATTTAAAAAATCTGTAATGTATAATATGTGGAAACAGGAACTTTTTATTATGATGACTATGCTGTCCATGTTATCCTGGAATGTGAATGGTCTTACAGGTATAGATAAAATGGAAAAAGTGTTGAATTATATTAATAAATGCAGAGTGCAAATAGCAATGCTGCAAGAGACATATTTGAAAAGAAATGCATATGTGAATTTGACAGAGAGGATTTCAGAATGGATATTCAGCACAGTATCAGGGACATGGGAAACTGGGAGTAAATCATAAAACTTGGTAAAGGGCTACAGTGGCGACAGTTGAAGGAAAAAGACAAAAATAATAGATATGTGGTTGTAAGGTGCTGTTGGCAAGGGAGGAGGATTACTATGCCATATATTTATATTCCATAGAATACTACTATTATGGAGCTTAAGAAATTTGGGGGAGAAATAATCAGCTTTCAGCAGGGAATATTATTTATCAGTGGGGTCTGGAATATGATTTGCAATAGTGAGGCTGTAACAGGGGAACCTAAAAGGGACAGAAAGAGGGTAGATTTCTGAAGTAATTTATGAAAATATTTGGTATGGAAGATGTGAGTCCAGTAATAGGAACTTGGACAGAATATACATATTATTCCCCAAGGTGCAATAACTGGGCTAGACTAGACAGAAAGTATATTTCACATGAACATCTGCATTTAATTGAAAGCATCAACACACTCATCCAATAACTATTTCTGATCATGCACTATAAAAGCTAAGATAAAATTGCAGGGTAATGAAGTAAAAATAAGACACTGGCACTTTCCCACATACCTGTTAAAAACAGAAGAATTTAAGGAATGAGTTGTGGAAATTATTTGAGAACTATTAAGGAAGATAGAACTATCCTCAGAAGTTATAGCTAGTGACTGTGATAAAAAGAAAATGGAGTTTAACAATATTGTTGATATAAAAGAGAAGGAGATATGGTTAAGAAGTAATAGAAATTACTTAGAGGAGCTGGCAAAGGTTAATGTATTGCAGAATAAGGGGCATCTCATAGAACAAGAGGAGGGGCAACTGCAGTTTGATAAAGAGAAAATAAGGGAGTATCTGGAAAATATGCATGAGTTTAGAAAGATTGCAGTTAAGCAACTACTTTTTGATAACAGCTCCAGACCACAAAACCTTTTAGCGCAATAACTTAGGGAACAGATCATTGAAAGGGTTGTCGCCAAATTTAGGGAACCTATAACAAGAAAAATAACCAGAGAATCCTAGATCTCTAACAGAGGAGATTGCGCTGTATGGCAGTGTCCCAAGCTACCTTGGTTAGCCTGCAGATGTAACAGGACTTTGTGTCCCCTGCTTCTTTATATATGTCATGTAATTGTTGTGCTGTCTGTGAAGATTTGGAGATGATCTTGGGTGCAAAGTTGGTTTAAGGACTGATGTTCTAGTATGACAGCCCTCATTTCCTTGATATTTATATGACCCCTCCTGTCTCTCTGGTTGCCCAAACACCCTGGGCCTTTGTTGTGTTGGGACATGTTCCCCATGACAAGTTGGATGCATCTAACTCCTGGCAAAGATGAGGGACCAGATGAGGCATTCCTGGATTGAGTGAAATCTCGTTGAACCATCAGAATTCCTTCCTGTTGTGTCCAAATAAGCTTGAGATACCAGTGAGTCTTCCTCATGTGGAGTCTGGCAAAGGGAATCCCAGGAATTTTTTAAAACACTTTTATTAAATTAGCACTAAAGACATAGGCAAGCATACATTAACAGAAAAGAAAACAAACCATTTTAACATTTTTTCATTTAAATGCTATATGCATCATATACATTTTCTTGCAACTATCATCAGTGCAAAATGACAAGAAATAGCTGAATTCCTGCCTTCCCTTAAATCTCAATTCTGCAGCTCCTGAACATTATTATGCATGTATTGTTCCCACAATTTCCATGTACATCTATGTAATTAGCTCATTCCTTTTCCAAAGATTCCTCTTCCAGTTATTTACCTCTTTTATAGTATTCAATACTTCAAATACAGTTGGTGTAGACTGTGATTTCCATTTTCTAGCAGCCACCAGAATTAAACTTAATAAAGCCTTATTATGTCTAGGCAATTCAGATTCTGTATCCCAGCTCAAAAGAATAATTTCCTTACTTACAGCCATTTGCTCACCCAATATTTCTGATAGAGTACTCTCTAGGGAATTTTTAAAATCTGCCAAGTCATTACACTCCCAAAACACATGTTCCCAGTTACCTCTTTCTTCTCCATCACACCTCCAACATTTGCTATACACCTGAGGAAAAAGTCTTTGAAGTCTGCTTGAGGTATAAAAATATCTATGCAAACATTTCCACCCAAAGATCCAATACCTTCTGGACTTGGTTGCATACTTGGGAGCCATACATAAGCCTTCCCATTGTTTTCCTGTAAATTGCTTTCCCAATTTCCCTTCCCAATCTTTTGTAACCTCCTGTGATTGATTTTTATGGTTATCATGCAATATTTTATATGTCCAACTAATTATCCCTTTTTAACATTTGCTTCTGTTCTAGATTCAGCTAAAAAGTCTAACAGAGCAGGTCTTTCACTTAAAATTCCCCTACCCTTTTCTCTTTGTTTGTAGACTGAGATCACACCCTGATTGGGAAGGTAGTCTCCAGCCTGCCCCAAATGTCTGATGTGTAGTTGTCCTATCTCATCTTCATTCTGTACTGATGGGTTCGGAACCGATCCTCTGTTCTAACTCGGTCGTTTACTAAAGCTCGCAGTCTCCAACCAGCTCATGGTTCATTCCCTATCCCATGATGCTCTAGTGGCTTCCTCAGATCTCATTTGCCGCTGAAACAGATCGGGTCATACAACTGCCTGTGGCTAAGTGACTTTCTCGTAATTTCCCTGTTTTATAATATTAGGAAATTTAACTTCCCTTATTGCCTTTAAATTTAAAGTTTCGCTCATGTTTTTTTGTAGAGAGTGTACTCTTTTATCTAGTTATATTTAGTGCTTTGTGTGCTTTCTTGGCCCGTCGTTGATTAGGCCTGTAATTTTTCCCTATCCCGTTTGCAGTGTGGTAGTTTAGTGTTTTTTGCAGTTAGCGTTAGTACTTATAGAACTCTTAGATAGTTGTGTGCTTTTACTATTTGGTAGTTTATAGAATATATGTGTATATATATATATATATATATATATATATATATATATATATATATATATCCTGTGTGCTTTACTATTCAAAGTTTTTTCTGTTGTTCAAAGAGGATTTCATATTAGCGTTAAATACCTTTTGCGAGTTTTCTTGTGTGTTTTTATAAAAGAGTGTGTGCGTGATCCTTTTGTACTGTATTTGTAGCTCGTTTAACTTAGAGAACTATAGCGCCCATTTTACTTAGTGGGCTAATTTTCCCCTGAGTGTTTCTGAACTTAAGATGTCAATACAGGCTAAGGAAGGGAAACCTTCAGGTTTTAAAAAGTGCCCTAAGTGCACACAAAAGCTGTCAATTATGGATTGACATACGGCGTGTGTTAAATGTCTGGAGGCAGTTCATCTGTAGGACTCCTGCTCCACATGCCACTCCTTTAGCTCTAGGGTTCTCCAAGAGAGAAAAAATAAATTAATATTAAAGGGATTGATTAAAGTCTTCTTTTTCAGAACCTCTTGAACAGGTTCAAAGTACTTCAAAGAAATCCGTGTCTCCCACACAACCTGAAAAGACTTCAAAGAGATCATCTTCGTCCTCTTCAGGAAGGTCGGAACCATCCACTAAGTTACCCAGGATGTCTCCGACAGTGACTAAACAAACTGATACCGACAGACCTTCTACCTTGGCTACATCTATGTCGGCTCCAATGGTAATACAAGTTAGGAACTGCTCCCCTGCTTTGGAGCCGGTATCTCCTACTCTTAGGTTGCTTCTCTTACAGTCTGCCCCATCCTCTCGATCCTCCAAAAGCTGTGGCGTCTGCCCCAGCCTCTCAATCCTGCAAAAGCCTATCTGATTATGATGTGGATCATGTGGTGCAGAGACTGCTGAGGACACTGGCGCTGGCCAAACTTTTGTCAGACCCGGCCCAGAAGTGCTTGGAACCAATTGGAAATGCTTCCCTGTCTTCGATTCCTTCTCCAACCCAAGCTGTGGCTTCAGAGCCAGAATGCATGGAACTCATAGTGGTGGATCCATTGGAGCTGAGACCTGCTTCAAGCTCATTGGTTCTGACTGCCTCGGTGCCATCTGAGGTGTCTAGGAGCTAACATTGTCCAGTCGGGTCGGGGAGGACAGTTGGGCCAAGACTTTCGTGGTTTCAAACTTGGCTCTCGGGGCTTCGCATCAGGTGAGTTTGGCTCCTACCCCAGCCTCTGAACAGCCCCCCTGTGGTGCCGGGGGGGGGGGAATCTTCTGATTCCTCAGAACCAGGAGTTTCTTCAGACCATGGGAGGGGGGATTTTGTGGCTATAAGGAGAGCACTGTCCCCACGGACACCCTTACTGACTGATACAAGCATTCCATCTCCAAAAGCACCGGTATCCATCTCTCTACACAGCCGATTCCGCAGAAGCGTAGAGACCTGAAGCCTCAGGATGCTCCAGTGAGTGAACCTCTCTCTTCCAAAACCTCTCCAGAATGTCCGTCTGAAGAGGTCCCTCTGAAGAGGTTATGTAAGAGGAAGCATTTTCACTCCCCAGAGGAGTCAATTACATCTGATACAGACCTTGATGAATCAGAAGGGTCCCCACGGTCACCCTCTGAGGATGTCTTCTTTGCAGGCATCTTGGAAATCCTTAAACAGAGGCAGCTGGAAGCCCATTACCCCTTCTGATGAGAAGTCCGTCTACCTGAAGGTTTTTTGGGTCTCACCCTTCAGAAACCTGGGTGTCTCCGCCTTTTGATGAGCTTATGGAGTTAGTTTGTCGAAAAATGTGGGAGTCTCTGAACACAGTGGAGCCTGTCACTAGGAGGCTTAATAAATTCATCACCTCCTCAGATGACAAAACCTTCTTAACAAAAGGAGTCCCTGTAGATGCTATGGTGGTGTCAGCGACCACAAAAAAGGTGTTATCAGAGATAGCCACATCTGTCCATCCCCTGAACAAAGAGTCGCGTATGATGGACAGATACGAAAAGCACATGTTCTTTTCAGCGGCCTTTACTCTCAGGTTCCTGAATTACCTTGCACATTTTGCAAGGTTACAGAGAGATCTCCTAAAAGAGCTTGGAGATACTCCCCAGGGTACAGTAGCTGCGGGAGTTGTAGATAAGGTATCTTCACAGCTTGCTACCCTCAATTCAGTAGTCAACTCATCCATGAGGCTCATTTCTTCGGGTTCGGGAATTGTCCTTCAGTGACATTCCTGGATGTGGTTGTGTAACTTTGTGGAACCAGTCAAAACATCCTTGATTAATACCCCATTCTATGGCTCGTCCTTGTTTGGGCCGAACGTCAAAGAAACACTAACCAGGTGTGAACAGGAAGGAAAGACTGTCTGCCATCCAAGTCTGTTTTTCCACACCTTCTAGACCCTATCCCAAGGGTTAAAAGGGAGGAAAAATGTGGGTTCAAAAATCCGAGAGAGCCTTTCAAGACACACATGCTGAACCTTCCTCCAGGGGCAGAGGAAGAGGTAATAATGGAAAACGCTGGCCAAGCAGCTGAGGGGGTATGCAAAACCAAGGCGACAAAGAATCTTTCTTTGGTAAGCCCTTTCAGTGCTCCTGAAAGGAGGTCCGTCTGTCCCTCTTTGGAGGCAGTCAGGGGTCGCTTATCTTTGTACCCAGGCGCCTGGCTAAAAATAACAAATGACAAGTGGGTACAAAACATCATATCCAAGGTTACTCAGTACCCTTTTCCATGCCACCTCCACAAATAAAAATGATCCCGGATGTTCCACCCAGTCACAGGGAGCAAGCAACCATAGAAATTCAAAAGTTGCTAGAAAAAAAGAGTCATTCAGGCAGTCCCCGCAGACCAGATAGGATCCGGAACTTACTCAAGGTTCTTTTTAGTTCCAAAGAAAACAGAGGACTGGAGACCCATACTAGATCTCAGCAGACTGAACAAGTCAGTAAAAAAAGACAAAATTCTGGATGGTCACATTACAGTCAATACTTCCCTTTCTAGGGAAAGACAACTGGATGTGCTCTATAGACCTCCAGTGTGTGTACTACTACATAAGAATGGACAGACTATCCAGGAGTCATTTGCACTTTCAGCTGGGAGCCAGTCACTTGCAGTTTCGAGCACTGCCCTTTGGCCTCACTACAGCCCCCAGAGTGTTCACCAAATGCATGGCAGTAGTCACGGCTCACCTGAGGTGCCTAGGATTCTGGGTGTTTGCATATCTGGATGACTGGCTCCTAACCGCCACCACCAAGCATCTACTCATACAAGCAAAAGACACTAACTTGAAACTCTGTGCGCAACTAGGGGTTTCAGTAAATTATGAAAAGCTGCCTTATTGCCATCTCAACATATTGTTTTTATAGGTGCAGAGTTAGATACCAAAACAATGATAGTCGGACTTCCACGAAACAGGCTGCAGGCCCTTCGACTTCAAATTTGGGACCTCCTCTTCAAATCCAAAGTTCAAGCAAGGACAGTCCTAAAGGTGCTGGAGACAATGGCAGCAGCAATAAATGTAATCCCGTTGGCAAGACTACATATGACAATCCTTCAGTGGCTTCAATTCACCCAGTGGTCCATGCAAGAGCTTCCTATGTTGCATTGGATAACGCTAACAGAATCCTGCAAGAGAGACCTTCATTTTTGGCTTCACTCTGATCAAGTAACGGCAGGTCACTCTTTTCTTCCTCCTACTCTGGTAGCCACTGTGACCATGGATGCTTCCCAGATAGGGCGGGGAGCATTATCAGGGAAGAACAGCCCAAGGCAACTCCTATCTTGGGAAACTATTTTCCTAGTAGCAATATAAAGCAGTCCATAGAACTGCCTTGTTTTTCCCCAAATATGGCAATAAGGTAGAGTATATGCTATATCAGCTTGATGTTCATAGACAGTTACACTTCTATTTACACAGAACAAAAGAGTTCAGGAAATCTGACCAGCTTTTTGTTTCCTTTTTGAATAACAAAAAAGTTGCTGCAGTAACAAAAACTACTTTATCCAAATGGTTATAAGATTTTATCTCATTTATTTATCAATCAGTGGACAAGCTGCTGCCAGGCAAAATAAGGGCTCATTCTACTAGAGCTGTTTCAACTTCTCAAGCTTTCTGTACAAAGTTACCTATAGATACTATTTGTGCAGCAGCAACGTGGGCAAGGTCACATACCTTTATCACACATTACAAAGTCGATTTGACCTCCAGGGACAGGGCCTCTTTTAGGTCCTCTGTTCTGCAGAATATTCTCCCGTGAGCCACCCAAGAAAAATGGTGCTAGGGACGCTGTCCCATCAGTACAAAATGAAGACGAGATAGGACAACTACACATAAAGAAGTTATGTACTAACCATAACGTTCCATGTGAGCTGTCCATCTTGTCTTGATTCTTATGTCCCACCCTCCTACCCCCAGCTTTTAGATTTTGGAGGATTGAGAGGTTTCTAGTTGGACATCAAATATGCTTTGATCCTTTTTTTGGCTTATAAATAATATATGTATATACATATGTATAAGGACATCAGCAAACAAGATCTGAGGAAGGCACTAGAGCATCATGGGATAGGGAATGAGCCACAAGCTGGTTAGAGACCTCTAGCTTTAGTAAAAGGCTGAGTCAGAACTGAAGATCGGTTCTGAACCCATCAGTACAGAATGAAGACGAGATGGACAACTCATATGGAATGTTATAGTGAGTACATAACTTCTTTTTTGGCCTCATCCCACTCTATTACCTTTCCTGATTTAGTTATTTGCTCCCAATATCTTGGTTCCATTGCCAGGTTTCTCCAATGAATTCCAGCTCCCTCTTGCCTATTTTCTGTACTCCTACTTGCAGTCATCTCTATTGGCAAAAATCTCCTTAATCCATTTTTATATTGGCTTAGTTCTTAGAATACTTTCTGCTACTTTTATGTTTTTAATATTCTGTATGTTTTTCTTTTTATTCTCCTTAAGAATCTGCATCCAAAATCCCACCTCTTTGTCTATTTCTTGAACTTCCCCTTTGCTTTATCATCATCCCTTTCCACTTTGAGTTAAAACCTTCTGCTTGTGTTATGTAAATGAGCCTTAACTGTGTAGCTCTATATCTCTTCAAATCAGGTATACCTAAGCCACCTTGTTGTATTGAAGGATCAACTTATCCCACTTAACTTTTGCCCTCTTTCCATCCCAGATAAATTCCTTCAATTATTTATTAATTACCGTTCATAATTTCTCTCTTCTTCAGTTGATAAAAGTATGTCTTACCCGTATACAAGACTAAATGAACTAAAATCATTTTCAATGCTTGTATCTTACTATCCATATCTATAAATAAGATTCCAGTTTCTCCAATGTTGTATTAATTTTTGTTTAGTCTCTTCCCACATATCCTTATCTGCCTTAACAGAAGGGGTCTATATTAGAACACCGAACATTCAAAATGTCGAGTGTTCTAATATCAAACCCGAGCAATCGAAAAAAAAGACAGTGAACATTCGGAACAGCAAATTTTTTCCTAGGGAAAGAATTTGCTGTTCCAAAACGCATACACACAACACAAGCACATCAAACAGCAATCCACACACATACACCTAAACTCTTACACCTAACCCTACACTAAACTATACATACACCACTAACTATCTACTTACCTTAACCCAAACCCTAACCCTAAGGTCCGTCACTATTGCACAGTCACCTCACCCGCGCCCTAACCCTAGCTCACCTAACCCGCCCTAACCCACATGTCCACACAATCCCGCACTTACCTGACCCGCGCCCTAACCCTAACTCAACTAACCCGCCCTAACCCACACGTCCACACAATTGCACACTTACCTGAACCCGACCCGTAACTTTCCACCAGAGCACGGAAAATACCGAAGCAATAGAAACGGACAACAGAATTCTTTCCCTAGGAAAGAATTCGGTTTCATGTTACTTCGATATTTTCAGCGTTCGCTGAAAACGGGTCAATATTAGAACACTCGACATTTCAAGTGTTCGGTGTTCTAATATAGACCCAACAGAAGCCATACTTCTAAATACTTCATTAATATGGTTATTGCTGAACCAATTAGTGTGTGGGTACATCATTTATGGCTATAGCCTTTGTTTTATCTTTATTAATTTTATATCCCAAAAAGACTTGAAACTGTCTCAAAATGTTCCGCAACACTGAGATGTCCTTTTCTGGATTTATCAGGTAAAATAATAATATCATTTGCAAATAACGCTAACTTTTCTTGATTGCCGTACCAATTATATCTTTGTATTTCTGAGGCCCTTATTTTCTTTGCTAATGGCCCTAAGTATAAAGCAAATAACAATGGGGAAATAGGGCACCTGTCAAACGCAGCGGTGAGGAGCCTTTCCAGTTTAATTCTTGCCTCCAATCCTTCATGTAGCCTTCTAATTAAGCATATTATTGTATCAGGGAGTGTATAAGCTTCCAGTGCCTTACTCATAAAATCATTGTTCTGTTAATTTTGTCTAATGTTTGCCTCCCTTCGACAAATCCATATTGATCCACATCTATCAGTTTTGGCAACATGTTTGTCATTCTTTAGGTAATATAGATGTAAACACTCTATAATCATGGTTTAAAGTTGAAATGGGTCTATATGAAGCCAGGTCTGGTGGGTCTTTACCCTCTCTGGGTAAAACAGACATCATAGCTTTCTTCCAATAAGCTGGTGCCTCCCCGCCTCTCACAATACTATTAAACAAAATCTTCCAGATCTTTATCACTTTCTTCACTCTTAACTTCCAAACTTCCAGAGGAATACCATCTGTTCCTAGAGACTTCCTTGCAGATTGATTATACATCATCATATTTATTGCATCTCTCCTACCAGTTCTTGAGCCTTATTTTCCTCTTACCGTGCCATAATTAAATTTTCCATAAATATTTCCATTGTGCTTTCTCAGTTTCCACATTCCTCTACGTTATATGAATGTTTATAAAATTTCTGAAATATCTGTAGTAAATCTATAGGATCTCTGGATGTTTATCATATTGATCACTGTTGCAGTAGCTTTAGCTACATAGGTTATATACTGCATGGGATATAATAGTTGCCAGGTTTCAATGCTTCAAGGCACCTTCTGAGTGCCAAAACCAGCTAAGCTGACTAAAAAAAATACTGGTTTGGACACCAACCCGTCATAGCTTTCCTGCCACTGAAGAGTACACTCCTCTGAGGCTTTTGAGGATTGACAGTCGGCTTGTAATGTTTCTTTGCTAGACAGATAAATTCCCTTTGGGAAAAAAATCCTTCCATTAAAAAAGGGGTAACACATTTTCCTGTTCAGGGAAGTTATTTTAAAGCTAGAAGATTGTATTTTAACAGACAGTCACAAGACGGTATTGTACTTTTAACAAGCACACTCTTTTTTTCTTGTCAGTTAAAAAGTTGAAAGCCATTTTTCAGTGAAGAAAGTTTCTTTTAACTGCTTAGGGTTGGCAAAGTGATTTAAATTGCTTTTTTACTGTGTTTTATGTGAAAAGTGACTTTTAAAGACTTTCAAGTTTTACTGGCTTTCGCTGCTTGCTTTCCCTGGGAAAGAGGCATCATTTTTGGCTTGACCATGGAACAAATTGTTGGTCCCATTGTCATTCCTTCTTCCAGCCACAAAAATAAAAAGTTAAGTAAACAGCCTTTGCCACCAGAGCAAAATATAAATTTGCTTCCGAGACAGATGAATGACTGTGCTGCGGCCATTAGTTGTACCTCAGATGACTGATCTTTTACCCCAGATCTCTCTGGTATATAGTACGTACAGGCAGTATGGACTGAGGGTTAGCCATGTCCTTTGTGGCTATTGGGGTCCCCTAAGTGGGCAAGGGAGAACAACTGTTGTTGGTCTAAGTAGAGGGAACAGGGAAGTCTTCTCTTTTTTTTTAAGAATGTTGTGCCCATCCTTGGGGAAGCTGATGCTGCTGCCATTAATAACAGGGTTGGCCCCATTTTTCCTGTCAAAAAGAAAAAACGTATATCTACTCCTCCCCAGATTTCCTTAGACAGTAGTAGTTTACTGGGTCTGGCTCAGGGTTTAATTCAGGTTATTGATCCTAAGTAATTTCTGGTAACAGAAAGAGGGATACTACTTTTCCTGATAATATTCAAGATTCTGAATATAGTCAGGAAGTTGAAGGGACAGATACAGGTCTTTTTCCTAATTTTTCTGATTCAGAATCAGAGAAGAGCTCAGTTTCTCATTCTCCCTGTGGGAGCTTCTCTTTCTTTGAGACTATTTCCAGAATGTGCTAGTGTTTTCAGTGGGAGAACACTGAGGTTTCTCAGTCCGTCTGAAAATACTATGAACCATTATAGAAGAAATTTCCAGAACCTTCTTCCATTCCTCCTGTTCTGTCTGATTTGGAGGATGTGTTACTGCCTACAATTTTCCAGGTAGTTAGCCAGCTGACCCTAAAAAGGCAGATAGGATGTATAAAATTCCTCAATCTTTTAAGTTTTTTATAAACTCTTCCCAAACCTGACCCAGCAGCTGTAAGTTTAGTTAATCCAAATGCTGCTAAACATTTAGTGAATTCCAATCCTACTCTTTCTGATAAAGATGGGAAGATTATTGATAAGTATGGGAAAAAAAGAGTATACCTCTGCAAGTTTGATTTTCAAAATTTTCACTTGTCAGGATCATATGTCAGTTTGTTCTAATTGTGAGATTATGTGAAATGTTTTGTCTGTAGTTTGTTCTTGTGAGGAAAAACCTGCTTTAAATAATTTAGTTATGCAAGTCACTATTCATTGTTTACAGAATGTGTGTATGACTCAGTTGATACTTCTTCCAAGGCTATTGTCACTGGTACTGTTTTGAGGAGGTTTGCCTAGCTGCATTATCTGAACCTCTCAAATGATGTTAAACATGATATTTTAAATTCCACTGTGGATAGAGATTTAATTTTGGCCCCTCTGCTGCAGAGGTGATCAAAAGGTGTGTTGAAAGGAGTAAGTTGATATAGGGAATCTCTTAAGAATTTGCAGCTCTCCTCTTCCAAATTTTCTAAAGGATTCTGTAACCCCTCTTCTAGTTTTGGCAGAAAACTCAATAAACAGTCTCAGTAAAATGCAGGTAAACAGATGATCTGATGTTGTCATTTTCATTCATTCCTCAACAATTGGGTTCGGATCGGACCCTTGGATCCAACTTGGCCGCATTTTACAGCTCATGGAACACTGAAACTCTTCAGTTCCTCTCCTACTCACAATGCATCAGTCCCCTACCATATCTCAGATCTCATTTGCCGCTTTTGCATACAGACGTGGTCACAGTTAGCTCTTGAGAGATCCTTTAGAAGTTTGACTGAAGCAGATGTGGGTATTATGCTAAGGAAGGTTCTCTCGATGCAAATACAAGTGGGGGATCTACCGCCTCCTGTTCCATCAGGTCTGGAGACTTTCACAAGTACTACTGTGTATTGGTGTCTCCTTCTTCGATTCGACCTTTGGTTTCCGAGCAGTTGGAATTGAGAATCCCAGATCCATCCTTATTGGATCCGAAGTTTGTCATATCTTGTACTCCGGTACCATCTCTAAGTCTATCAGCTCTGAGTGTGTTGGAGCCAGATGACTCTCAGAGCAATCACATTAGCACTGGATCTGGGGTTTTAGACTCAACTCTGAGATTGTCAGAGCCATCTCTGCTCCTTGGAGCCTCAGCTCTTGAGAACGTGGCTCTCACTCCTGCTTTGAGTGGTTTGCCTTTGGGTCAGAGGGAGTCAACGATTTGAAAGCATGTCTTCTTGCAGCTGTTGGTTTCTTCTTCCTCAGGGTATTCTGCCTTTGAGGTGGTGGAGAGAGTTTTCTCTGCTCGTAGAGAAAGGGCGCATTTACCTTCCTCAGCCTCCACTTCCCAGTCCCACTTGGCTTTACATCAAGAGCCTCAACATCCTACCCCACAAGGACAGACAGCTCAAAATCTTCAGGATACACCTCAGGGTGTATTGATTTCTTCCAATACTTCTCCAGAACTATTCTGCCAAAGAAGTCCTTCGGAAGAGAAAGTGTAAAAAGAGGCACTTAAGAATCCTCTTAGAAATTTGTCATGGAAGATACTGATTTTAATGAAGGGTAAGAGTCCCGAAGATCACCACCTGATAATGTCTCCTTTGGAGATACCCTAGAGATCCTAAAAGAAAGAGGTGGTAGGTCTGCTGACAACCCATCCCAAGAGGAATTGGTTTTCCTGGATGCCTTTGGGTCTGGCCCATTTACCTCCTGGGTGATTCTGCCTGCTGACAAGCTCATTGATTTGATTTTTTTGTCAGGCGTAGAAGTAACCTGACTCCATTGAGCCAGTCCCCAAAAGAGCAGACAGGATTCTGGCACCACCTAAGATAGGGAGTTTTGGAGTAATGAAGTACCTGTGGATGCTATGGTCATAGCAGCAGCCACAAAGAAGGAATTTGCAGAGTTCCTCTGTTCGTCCTTCTAACAGGGAGTCTGTGGTGATGCACAGCTTTGGGAAGCATGTGTATGCTTCAGCAACCTTTGCACTTAAATGGCTGAACTATTTGGAACACTTTATTAAAGAGATATGATTAACGAACTCATCAAATCCCTCTCAGGGACCTTAACTTCTGAGGCAGAAAGTTCTGTTGCCTCACAGCTGGCTACCCTAGAGTCCATTTCAAATTTGACCATGAGGCTCATTTTACATGCAGCTGAAGGTACCTCAAGGGCAACTGGTTCAGGCATTTCCATTAGGAGGCACCTGTGTGATTTCCCAGAGCCCTTCAAGTCTTCCTTTGTCAATGCTGCTTTTGGTGGAAGTTCATTATTTGGCCCCAAGGTTAAAGACACACTATCCAGGTGTGAGCAAGAAGGTAAAACCCTCTCTGCTGTGAACGTACATTTTTTGACCCCCTCAAAGGACCTTTTCTAGGAATCAACAGGGTGGTTAAAAATTTGGTTCAAAAAGTTCTACGATCCCTTCCAAGATCCACATGGAGATAGATCCACCAGAGGCAGAGGGGGAAGCTGTAATGGAAGATGCCATCCACACAGCAGAGGTGGCCTGCAGAACCAAAGATCTAGAGATGCCTTCTCTGACAGATCCTACCAGTGCTCCTGAAGGGTGGCCTGATTGTCCACCACTGGAGGCAGTTGGGGGTCATTTTTTCTCTGTACTAGAGAGCCTGGCTACAGATTACAAAAGATTCATGGGTGCAGACGATTATTTCCATAGGTTATATAACTCCCTTTTTTGTTCCCCTTCTCTGTAAAGTAAATAAAATGCTTGATGTTCCACCCAGTCAGAGGAAAGCAGCAGCATTAGAAGTAAAAAAGCTGCTAGAAAAAATAGTCATCCAAGAGGTCGCCCCAGACCATTAAGAGTTTGGAATTTACTTGAGTCATTTTAGTGTCAAAGAAAACAGGGGACTGGAGAACAATTTTGGATCTCAGGAATCTGAATAAGTCAGTTCAGCACGCAGAGTTCCGAATGGTCACAGTTCAGTCCATTCTGCCGTTTCTGCACTAGGATGACTGGATGTGCCCAATAGATCTTCAGGATGCTTCAGTCATATCAAAATGAACAGGCAGTTCAAAAGACACTTACATGTCTGGCTTGGAACCAGTCATTACCAGTTCACAGCTCTGCCCTTCAGTCTCACCACATCCCCCAGGTTATTCATCAAATGCATGGCAGTGGTAGAAGCTCATGTGAGACTGCAAGGATTCCAGGTGTTTCCTTATTTTGATGACTGGCTCATAACCATTCTGACTAGGCATCAGCTGACCAAAGCACGAGATCATGTACTTCAGTTATTTTCTTAGCTAGGAATTACTATCTATAAATCACAGCAAATCTCAACTAATACCAACTCAGACATTGCAGTTCATAGGGGCTCTGTTCAATATGGTTTCCTTGACAGCCTCTCTTCATCTTCCAAGGGTTCAAACAATACAATTCCAGGTCAAAAAGATTCAAAATTCTTCTCTCTCAGCTCGAATGACCTTCAAGCATTAGGGTCAATGTCTGCTGTGAAAGTTCTGGTTCCATTACCAAGTTATCACATGAGAATCCTTCAGTGGGCACTAGCACCTCAGTGGTCTGTTCTCCACCAGTCTTTATCCACCCAGATCAAGATAACTCAGGCATGCAAAAATTACCTCCTTTGGTGGATTTACTCTGATCAAGTTCTTCAAGGTCATCTCTTCACCCTTCCTCAGCCCAAGGCCATAGTGACCATGAACGCTTCCCATATCAGATGGGGGGGTACTTCTTGGGAAAGACAGTCCAAAGCACATGGTCTCCTGAAGAAGCCAATACACATATGAATGTCCTAGAAATGAGAGCTGTCCTTCTAGCATTGCAGGCCTTCCAAGTCACTCTCCCCTCTGGGACCATTGTGATTCAGACAAGCAATATGCCAGTGGTCTGGTACATCAAAAACCAAGGTGAAAGCAAATCTTATCCCCTTTGTCGAGAAGCATTGAGAGTCTGGCAATGGGCAATCCCATCCAATTGATTTTGATAGCAATGCACATCTTGGGGAAATCCAACATGATAGCAGTCACGCTGAGCAGGTCTATTCTAATGCCTTGTGAGTTTTCTGTCAACATGAATGTGGCAGAAAAGATTTTCCATAATGGGGTCAACCTTGCTGTGATTTGTTTGCATCTCCCCTCAACAACAAGTGCAACAGGTTCTTTAACCTGATCCCCCCACCTGGGGAGTCATCAAGAGATGCTCTTCTCCACAATTGGCCCCCTGGGCTCCTCTACACTTTTCTCCTAGTACCTCTAATTCCCAAATTTCTTCAGAAAGCATCAAGATTGAAGAGCACAGTCATCCTCATTGCCACTTATTGCCCTCATCAGATTTGGTTTCCCTGTCTTTGGCGTCATCTCCTTTGCCAGCCTTTGACTCTCAATCCAACTTTCAACCCCCTGTCTCACCCAACAGATTCAGTACACTCAGACATTCTAGGCCTAAAATTGATAACATGGATTCTCCAGTTCCATTGATAGCTAGACAGCCTAGGCTTTCCTGTCCATCACATTATCTTATCATCCCACAAACCTGCCACTAGAAAACTTTACAAAAGCGGATGGGAAAGGTTTGTTTTTTGGACACAGCAAAAAGATATTGACCTCTTTTTCTGCACCAACTCCAAACGTTTTGGAGTTCTTAGCTACAATCTGGAGGTTCCTCAACTGTTAAGGTACAACTACCTGCTATTTCTAATTTTTACATAGGATTCAATAATTCATCTTAAGCCTCTTTCAAACTATATAGAACTTGTATAAGATGTACCTTTCTTCTCAGTTCTCCTTTTAAAGGTCCCACTCCCCTGTGGGATTTGAGTTTAGTGTTACAATCCTTGACACAATTCCCCTTTGAACCATCATCCAAGTGTGAACTAAAAATCTGATGTTGTCAATCTTAATTTTTCCTTGACTGATGGGACTCTGTTCCGAGTCTCAGAACCAGCTTGGCCATTACAACAGCCCGTGAGAGCCCAAACCTCCTGAGCCAAGTTCCCACCCAGAATGCCTCTCTCTAAATTACCCCAGATCTCATTTGCCGCTCTTCTCATAAAGACGCGTCAATCAAACTTTCCTTGAGCTAAGTAGAAATTTACTGTTTATTCCATTTATGTTTTAGAATTTCGATCTGCTACCCAGTTAGCTTACTTGTATACCCCTTATAGTACTCTTTCTTGTCTCTCTCTTTTAATATTTACCATTTTTTTGGAGTGAGTGTTCTGTCCCTTTCTTCCCTCGTATCATTTGGTATGTGTCCTACCACTGCTGTTAGTGCTGTCTCTTTCCCCTACTTCTGGTAGTTTTTGGTGTACCACCGTAGATAGTCTTTGCTTCTTTCTACCCTTTTTTTCTGTGTGTGTGTGTGTGTTTTTGGCCTGACTGTATCTGATGTTGATCCTTGCTAATACTGGCTTCAAATCCTGTTCTGGTTATGGCAGAAAAATACCAAACTCTGATGGTCATGTTTCTTGTGTATATTGCTTGGGCATGGTGCACTTAGAGCAGCAATGTGACATTTGTCAAGCCTTTAGCCACTGAGCCCTAGTTGAGAGAAAGAATAAACTTATTTTAAAAGGATTATTAAAAACATCTTTTGAAGACGCCTTGTCTGGTCAGTCTTGAGGTGCTAAATCTGAGAGGTCTTCTCCTTTGTCATCCTCATCTTCCTTAAAAAAGAGAAATCGCTCTGTGCCGACATCACCCTCAGCTCTGGCTCATAAGAAGTTGAAACCTTCAGATCTGAAGTAGGAACTTCATTTGTCAGCAACCTTTGGGATACGGATCCGATCTCGGATCCGAGCCGGCTACTTTTACCACAGCATAGATCCGAGCTCCTAGCTCCTCCCTTTACCCATAATCCCCTGCCAACCCTGACTGACCTCAGATCTAGTTTGACGCTCTTCAAGCCTACAAGCTGGATTTCGAGCTCCTGGTAGTTCAGTGAATTTTGTGAGAAAAGCTTGACTTTTTTTAGTACTTTCTCTTGTGTGAGTGTGTAAGATTGTTCAGGTTCCCTCTTTTATATCTTTTTCGTAGAATTTTATCCTCCCTACCCTTGCTGGTTCATAGTGTGTGTTAGTGGTGTATGTAGGGGCCTAGTGAGTATGTTTTCTGTACAACAATGTCGGAGGCCCCTAAAGCCATCTTTTCAAAATGCACCGAGTGTGGCCATAAGCTTTCACTGGCGGATGGCCACACCCGGTGTGTTAGGTGCCTTGGGGTTGAACACCTCTCTTCGGGATGCGCGATTTGTGCAGCGTTCAACCCCAGGGCACTTAAGGACCGGAGGTCGAAGCTGATCCTGGTGGGCCTTTTGCCCCCGGACTCGGCTCCGGCCTCCGGTTCTTCTGTGGCCGCTACCCAGCCCTCGGTGGTAGCCACCCCTGTCTCCCTCCCTCCGATCGGGACTCAACCTCCCGTTTCGGCTCCGGAGGAAAGGGAGGCCGGAAAAACCAAAAGGAAGGAAAAGCACCATAAGTGGCGGGCCGAGGACTCTTCCTCGGCCCCGCACGCCAAGCGGGCTTCTCCATCCAGGGTTTCTGGATCGCCTCCTCCTCGGCTCCGGTCCCCTTGTTTTTCACCGGGACCTGGGGAGGAGGCGACCCTGTCCCCGTCGAGGTCATTGAGGCGACACTCTAGGTCTGCCTCGGTGACCTCATCGAGGTCCACCTTCAGTATGTCAGATGCAGACATGGACCGGATGATGAGGAGGTTCATCCAGGCCCAGCTGCAGATGGGAGTGCTCTTGCCTCCCCCCCCCCCCTCTGGGGGGGGAGCTCGACCCCATTTTTTGCTCCAATTGCTCCTTCTCTGTCCCGCTTCCCGGGTTCGGAGCATTTGGAGCCGAGCCACATCAGATCCGGGGGTGGGTCGGAGCCAACAGTACTGGTTACTTCGGCTCTGACTGGTCCCTCGAGATTGTCGGATCTGACCTCTCGGAGCCGTGGGCTGAGCTTCAGATCTGAGGGACTTTGTGTGACTTCGGCTCCATCCCGGTCGGAGCACACGGGTCCTTCGGATCCGAGGGTCTCGGCCCCGGATCCGGTCCCCGCTTCGGATCCAAGTGGGAGCCGACTCTCAGAGCCTATCGAGAGTAGCTCCCCATCGGCTTTCGCGGTGGTGGAGAGGGCACTGTTGAATGCATCCGGACCTCCGGTCCTGGCTTCGGCTCCCCCCTGCACTCCCTCTCAGCTGGTCCTAGCTCCCATCACCCGGCCTTCGGGACAGCCTACTTCAGCATCTCTGGGTCTTCCTTTGGAACGTGATATTGCTGGTGAGTCTTCCTCGGACAGCCCCCCCCCCCGAGGAGGTCCCTCACAAAGCCAAGTGTAAGAGGAGGCACGTGGACTCACCTGAGTCCCTTACCAAAGATACAGACTTAGATGAAGGGGAAGGCTCCCCAAGGTCACCCCCCCGAGGATGTCTCCTTTGGAGACATCATGGAAATGCTCAGGATTAGGGGAGGGTGGTCTGCCCCCAAGGCTTCCTCCGATGAGTCCGTATTCCTAGAGGCGTTCGAAGCAGGGCCATCTACCTCTTGGGTGTCCCCTTCCCCCGACCCCCTGGTGGACCTTATTTCCTCCAGGGCGTGGAAGGAGCCAGACTTTGTAGAGCCAGTCCCCAAGCGCCCGGATAGAATCCTGAGTCCCCCTGCTGAAAGAACCCACTGGAGCATAGGTCCCCCCGTGGATGCCATGTTGGTGGCGGTGGCTACCAAGAGAGTGCTGGCTCAGGAGAGCTCTGCGGTCCACCCGCCGAGTAAGGACTCTGGAGCGATGGACCACCTGGGGAAGCGGGTCTTTGGTTCAGCAACCTTCTCCATGTGAGCGCTGAACTATATGGCACACGTCATCCGGATGCAGCGAGATCTGATAAAAGAATACGCTGCATCCACCCCCCCCAGAGTCCATGTCGGAAGGAGACAAGCAATTGTACTCCCGAATGTCTACTCTACGTTCAGTTTCCAACACCTCTATGCGACTCTTGTCACACGCCACTGAAGGAGCTGCTAGAACTGGCGGAGCCGGCCTGGTAATTAGGCGTCAGGCCTGGCTCCAACACTGTGACTTTTTCAGAACCCTTTAAGGCGTCATTCGCGAATGCCCCCTTTGATGGTTCTGCACTGTTTGGCAAAACCGTTCGCGACACTTTAGTCCAGAGCGAGAAAGACGGGAAGACGTTGTCTGCCATTGGAGTCCGCTTCTCTGATCCCCAGAGGTCCTTTTCCAGGAACCAAAAGGGTCAGAAGAAGATGTGGTTCCGAAAATCGCATCAGTCCCAGTCTGCTCCGGACAACCAGTCCTCTCGTGGCAGAGGAGGACAGGGAGGACGCTGCCCAAGAGGCAGAGGGGGTCCCAGAAATTTTGGGTCCAAAGAACCTTTCTCTGAGAGGCCCACGCAGAACCCCTGAGGGGTTGCCCGGCTGCTCCACTCTGGAGGCAGTCGGGGGGCGTCTTTCGAAGCACCTAGCAATGTGGGAGTCCATAACAACAGATCGCTGGGTGCTTCGCATCATATCCAGAGGTTACCAAATTCCCTTTATTGTAACCCCCAAAATCAAAAGCCTCCCCGACGTACTACCCAGTCAAAGGGAGGCAGCTGCTACAGAAATTCAGCATCTTTTGCAAAAAAGAGCCATCCAACCCATCCCCCCAGATCAGTTTGGATCGGGGTTTTACTCCAGGTTCTTTCTGGTGCCAAAAAAGACGGGGGACTTGAGATCCATTCTCGATCTCTCTCTCCTGAATCTGGCAGTACCCAAGGAAAAGTTCCGAATGGTCACCTTACAATCTATTCTCCCCTTATTACAGGAGAAAGACTGGATGTGCTCGATAGACCTCAAGGATGTGTACTACCACATTCTAGTGAACAGACGCTCCAGGAGGTTTCTCCGCTTCCAACTGGGAGCCAGTCACTTTCAGTTCAGGGCCCTTCTCTTCGGTCTCACCTCAGCCCCCAGGGTGTTCACCAAAGTCTTGGCGGTCATAGCGGCCCACCTGAGGCTTCAAGGAATTCAGGTCTTTCCGTACCTGGACGACTGGCTCCTCATCGCCCCAACAAGGCATCTGCTCTGTTCAGGCAGGGATTATTTCCTCAACCTTGCTCCACGTCTAGGGTTGACTATCGACATGACCAAATCCTCTCAGGTCCCTACACAGGTAATAGATTTCATAGGGGCGAAATTGGATTCCAGAATAATGCTTGCCTTCCTGATTCCCGATCGGCTTCAGAACCTGAGGTTGCACGTCCAGGCCATTCTCAGACTTCCTGCTCCACCGGCGGAATTGATCCTGAGGGCTCTAGGGTCCATGTCGGCAGCTATTCCTCTACTGCCCCTAGCCCGCCTAAATATGAGGGTCCTGCAGTGGACCCTCCAAATACAATGGTCCCTGTCTTGCAACCCCCTGTCCCATCCTGTTCCCCTAAGCAGGGCTTGCAGAGGGTCGCTCATGTGGTGGCTCCAGTCCCTGTGTCTCCACACGGGACGATCATTCTCAATGCCTTCCCCTGTCGCCACAGTGAACACGGACGCCTCTCGCCTGGGGTGGGGGGGGGGACTATTCAGGCAGAACGGTCCAAGGCACGTGGAACGACACAGAGACCTCTTTGCATATCAATGTCCTAGAGATGAGGACGGTGCTTTTGACGTTGCAGGCACTTTACAGCCTTCTTCTGACTGGGACGATTGCAATACAAACGGACAACATGTCGGTTGTCTGGTACATCAACAGGCAGGGGGGAACCAGGTCTTATCCTCTTTGTCGCGAGGCCATGAGAGTGTGAGAATGGGCGATTTCCACCAACTGCTTTCTTATTGCAACGCACATTCCAGGACGGTCCAACATCTTAGCAGACAGGCTCAGTCATTCAATTCTGACTCCGTACGAATGGTCTCTCAATCCTCTAGTAGCGAAACAAATATTTGCTTAATGGGGGCAACCCTGTTGCGATATTTTTGCCTCTCCTTCAAATACCAAATGCAACAGTTACTTCGCTCTAATCCCCCCTCAGGGGGAGTCCCCGAGAGACTCTCTTGTACATGCTTGGCCTCCCAGTCTCCTTTACGCTTACCCTCCATTGCCCATGATGCTGAAACTCTTACAGAAAGCCAGTCGGCTGGGGAGCAAAATGATCCTCATTGCCCCATTCTGGCCTCGTCAAACATGGTTCCCGTACCTGTGGTCTCACCTGATTCATCCACCATGGATTCTGGATCAACTCCCAGATCTCATTACTCACCCTCTGGGTCTTCCGGCCCCCAACCTGGTCAACCTCAAGCTGACTGCTTGGTTGCTCCATTTCCATTCCTGATAAGGACTCCTGGAATCTCCTCACCAGTCAAAGCCATCCTAGTAGCAGCACATAAACCTTCCACCAGAAGAGTCTATCGAAGTAAGTGGAAAAGTTTCTCCATCTGGGCGGGGCACCATCACTTGGATCCTTTCACAGCGCCTCTTACATCGGTTTTGGATTACCTAACTACCCTTTTTCATCAAGGGGCTAGCTGCTCGACAGTCAAGGTACAACTAGCAGCAATTTTGCATTATCATGTAGGGCATGAATCGGGCCCTCTAATTACTTCCAAGCTTTGTAAAGCTTTCCTCAAGGGTACCTTCCTTCTCAGACCTCTGGTCAGGGAGGTAGTACCCCCATGGGATTTGTCTTTGGTTCTCCAAGCCTTGACTAGCCCCCCTTTTGAGTCGGCGGCTACTGTTGATCTTAATACCTCTCTTGGAAGACGGCCTTCTTGGTGGCCATTACTTCAGCTAAAAGGGTCTCTGAACTTCAGGCTCTATGTGTTAAACCGCCGTATTTAGCCTTCCATCCAGATAGAGTTTACCTTAGGATCAATCCGTCCTTTCTGCCTAAGGTATCTTCGGAAGCTAATATTAATCAATCTATTAATCTTCCCGTGTTCTTTCCCAATTACCAGAACAAAGGAGAGTACAAACTGCATTCCTTGGATGTGCACAGACAATTACGTTTTTATATTCATCGAACTGCTGGTCATAGGCAATCTGACCACTTGTTTGTCTCCTTTGCCAAAACAAGTTTAGGCAAGTCAATTTCTAAAGTTACACTATCACGGTGGATAGCTAGTTGTATCCTCTTAGCGTATCAGAGTTCGGGAAGGCCTGCACCTCAGGGAGTCCGAGCTCATTCTACTAGGGCCGTCGCTACTTCGGCAGCTTTTAAATCTAGGATTCCCTTAGATGATATTTGTTCCGCAGCCACTTGGGCCTCATCTCATACCTTTATCAGCTATTACAAACTGGATGTTGTCTCCAGAGGTAGGGCATCCTTTGGCTCTACAGTGCTCCGGAATGTTCTTCCATAAAGGCCACCCAGGATTCAGGTAGCTGGGGACTCTGTCCCAAAGGTTGCTGACAAATGAAGTTCCTACTTCAGATTAAGAAGTTATGTACTCACCATAACGTTCCATCTGAGTAGGTATCTTCATTTGTCTGCAACCATCCCCCCCTCTTTCCCCCTGACCTATAGGATCTGTCTTGGATAAGCCCCTTCCGGGGCACAATAACAATGCTTATATTGGGCAAACTTGATCTGAGGTCAGTCAGGGTTGGCAGGGGATTATGGGTAAAGGGAGGAGCTAGGAGCTCGGATCTATGCTGTGGTAAAAGTTGCCGGCTCGGATCCGAGATCGGATCCATATCCCAAAGGTTGCAGACAAATGAAGTACATAACTTCTTATTCCCACAGCTTCTGCAGAATCAAAGCCAGATTTGAGAAAATCTACAGAACCATCTCCATTGGCTCTGGTAGTAGAGACTACCTCGGCACCTCCACTTTTGGCACCATCCACCTCAGTGCCAACCCTTTAAAGTGCCTCCCCTTCTTCAGTGCCAGTTATGGTACCGACAGTATTTTTGGAACCAATTCCATCCTTAGCATTTATAACCCAGGAACCATGGTTTCTTTCAATTCCCAGAAGTAGATACTCTCTTTCAGTAGACCCTTTTGTGGGGCAACTACCAAGTCCCTTTTTGGAGAGACCAGAATCTCCTTCAGTCTTGTCGATACAGTCCTCTAGGATTCTGACGGAAGTCAATGTCATGAGGTTGGTGGATCAGTTCCTTGGTGCGAGGGGTCTCTCCCCTTCTTCCCAGGCCTGACTCCCTGCTGGAGATAAGCATCTTTTTCCAAGGGCTGCACAGACATTCGTTCTCTAACCACTGGGCTTTAGAGACCTTAGCTCCGACTTCCCCAATTCCCACTGCCCTGGTGCTGACAGCAGTCATATCTTTGGCTCCAGTCTCCACCCTGAGTTCCTCAGTTGATTCAGAACTGATGGACTCCTGGGGTCATAGCTCTGTGACACTCTTCCTCAGATTTGACCTTGATGGTGGTTTTCTCGGAGTGGGGTGGGAAAGTTCAAATGTTGTCCTTCCTGGTTCTGTGCTCCCATCCCTCTTCAGAAGGACCTGCCTTTCAGCCTTGTAGTTGTTGAACTTTTTGACACATTTCAGCAGATTTCAGAGGGATCTGATCAAGGAGCTCTCAGGTACCATCGCGGGAGTTGTGTCTGATGAGGTTCAGGATAAAGTAGCCTCCCAGCTTGCCACCCTGGAGTCTATCTCTTACTCATCCATGAGGTGTATTGCACATGCAGCTAAAGGGACAACTAGGTCCGTGGATTGAGGCATAGCCATAAGGAAGCATGCCTGGATGCACCTGTGTGACTTTGCAGAGCTGTTCAAGTCTTCATCAATGCTCCATTTGATGGATCTTCCCTTTTTTGGCCCTAAAGTCAAAGATACCTTAGCCAGGTGTGAAAAAGATGGCATAACCCTTTCTGCCGTGAGCATATGTTTTTCCGCTCCCCAACACACCTATTCCAGGAACCAGAGAAGAGAGAAAATGTGGTTCAAGAAAACCCAAGGGTCTTTCCAAGACACATGTAGTAATGACTCCCCTCTGGGCAGAGGGGGGGGGGCTATAATGGAAGGTGCCGACCACGTGGCAGAGGTGGCCCACAAAATCAGGGTTCCAGTGATTCCTTCTCAAGGAAACTGTACCAGTACTGCTGATGGGAGGCCCAGTTGCTTGCCTCTGGAGGCAGTCAGAGGAAAACTATCCTTGCATCCACTGGCCTGACAAAAGTTAACCACAGATGCTTAGGTGTTAAGGATCATTACTATAGGTTACCATATTCCTTTTGAACTGACCCCAAAAGTAGGAAGAAGGATCCCCAATGTTCCACCCAATCAGAGGGATCAGGCAGCGATCCGGATTCTACTCAATGCTCTTTTTGGTAACAAAAAAAAAAATGGGACTGGAAACCAATTTTGGATACCAGCGCTCTGAATCACTTTGTGCAGCAGACGAAATTCCAGATGGTTATGGTTCAGCCTGTTCTTCCCTTTTTAGGGAAAGTCAATTGTATGTGCTCTGTAGACCTAGAGGGTGCATATTACTACATAAAACTGGATAGGTGCTCCAGTAGGTTCCTCCACTTCTGGCTGGGAGCCAGTCATTATCAGTTCCAAGCCCTGCCCTTCAGTCTTACCACAACTCCCCAGGTGTTCACCATAATGTATGTCAGCAGTAGCAGCTCACCTGAGACTGCATGGATTCTGTGTGTTTCCATATCTGGATGACTGGCTCATTACCTCCCCCACCAAGTTAGTACTTGAACAGACAAGGCATTTCACCCTACACACTTGCTCTTGTCTAGGGATAATGATGAATCTCATCAAATCTCAACTAAGTCCCACCCAACAATTGGAATTCATAGGAGCCAACATGAATACAACCTCTTGCATGGCCTCCCTTCCTATTTACAGACTGCAGAAAATAAGATCACAGATAGACATGATTCTTTCCAACAACAATGTTCCTGCATTACTAGTTATATGGGCACTAGGACTGATGGCAACAACCATCACCTTAGTACCTCTAGAAAAATTCCACATGAGGATCTTACAGTGGCTTCTATCCTCCCAATGGTCTATCCTCGCCCATCCTCTGTCTCATTGCATCCAAATTACCAATCATTGCAAGAAAGATTTATTTTGGTGGATGGGATCTGAGGAAATTCTTCTGGGCCAACCATTTGCTTCTCTTATTCCCCAGGCCATAGTGACCAAGGATGCCTCCCAGATCAGGTTTGGAGGGAGATTTTTAGGGAAGGACTGTCCAAGGCACTTGTCCCCATAGAGAAGCCAATCTGCGTATCAGTGTTCTAGAACTAAGGGCAGTGCTGTTAGCACTGCAAGCCTTTCAAACTTTCCTTCCTTAAGAAACTATTGCAATTCAGTCTGTCAGTAGTCTGGTACATCAACAAGCAAGGTGGAATCAAATCTTAGCCCCCCTGCCAAGAAGCCCTCAGAGTGTGGCAATGGGCAATCTCGTCAAACCACTTTCTGGTAGCAATGCATATCCTCAGGAGCTCAAACATGGTAGCAGACAAATTGAGCAGATGCATCCTCCTGCCTCATGAGTGGACTCTCAATCCCAGAGTGGTGAAGGAATTTTTTCAGTAGCTGGGGACAGCCTTGCTGCAACCTATTTGCATCCCCCCAGAACAACAAGTGCAGCAGCTACTTCACCCTAATCCCTCCTCAGGGAGGAGTCCCCAAGAGATGCTCTCCTTCATGATTGGCCCTTGGGACTACTCTATGCCTGTCCCCCATTCTTCTAATACCCCTTTTCATAACAAAGGCCATAAGGTTGAAGAGCAAAGTGATTCTTATTGCCCCATTTTGGCCTCAACAAGTTTGGTTCCCCTTTCTTTACCTTACCTACTTCAACATTCATGGATACTGGACCCAGATCAAGATCTCCTGTCCCATCGTCAGGGACTAGTTCATCTTAATCTGACAGTGTCAGGTTTACAGCTTGGTTGCTCCAGTTCCATTGATTTCCAGGTGAAATACCTTATCTTTTCCTGTTCAAAACATTTTACTAGCTTTCCATAAACCTTCCACAAGGAAACTTTAACTCAGCAAATGGAAAAGATTTTCTTTATGGAGACATGATAACAAACTTTATCCTTTCTCAGCTTCAGTTGAAGACATTTTGAAGTTTTTGTCTACTCTCTTCGAACAAGGAACTTCTTCTACCATCAGAGTTCAGCTTGCTGCCATTTCTAATTTTCATAATGGCTTTGAAAGACAAGCTTTAATTTCACATAGGTTCTGCAAGGCCTTTCTAAAGGGAACTTTAAGGTTAAAGTCTCCTTATAGGGATTCTCTTGTTCCCTGGGATCTTACTATGGTTTTGCAATCCTTGATCCAATTCCTCTTTGAGCCGGTTGCTGCTTGTGATTTGAAGTTTCTTTCATGGAGGACATTTTAATAGCTATTACATCCGCTAGGAGGATTTCAGAGATTCATGCATTATCTTCAAAACCTCCATACTTGATTTTTCATAAGGACAGGCTGTCACTGAGAACCAGTCCATCCTTTCTTCCAAAAGTCATATCTGAGACTAACATTAATCAATCCATTGAATTTCCAGTGTTCTTCCCTAATTTTTCAAACAAGGAAGAATACTACTTATATCTATTGGATGTCCATAGACAATTGCATTTTTACCTTGACAGAACTAAAGATTTTGGGAAGTCGGACAAGTTATTTGTTCCTTTTCAGTCCTTCAATGGGTAAATCACTTTCTAAGGTTATGTTATCTAAGTAGTTAAGAGATTGCATTATCTTTGTCTACAACAGAAACAACTCTCAAATTGGCAGCTCCAGTTAGAGCAGACTGCACAAGAACTGTAGTCACGTTTGCTGTTTTCACTCCAAAGCTTCCATGGATGACATTTGTGCAGCAGCGACATGGGCTTCTCATCATACCTTTATTACTCATTACAAAGTGGATCTGGTCTCCAGGGGAAGAGCGTTATTTGGTTCTATGGTGCTCAGAAATATCCTTCCCTAAGGCCTCCCAAGACTCAAGGTGGCTGGGGACTCTGTCCCATCTGTCAAGGATAAATGAAGATTGACAACATCAGATAAAGAAGTTATGTACTCACCATAATGTTCCATCTATGTTGTCAATCTTCATTTATCCTTGACACCTCACCCTCCTTCCCCCTTCTTCTCCGTCCTTCAGACTCCTTGAGGAACTGACCAATGTCATGACTATTTGCTTCCTCATGTATGGCCTTGGACATAGCCTCTTCAATGATTATACTATAAACTTTACCCAATTTGTTATAGCTGCAAACTCAAACTGAGGTAACTTAGAGAGAGGAATTCTGGGTAGTAACTTGATTCTGGAGTTTTTGGCTCACGCAAGCTGTTGTAATGGCCGAGTCAGTTCCAAGACTCAGAACCGAGTCCCATCTGTCAAGGATATATGAAGATCGATAACACAGATGGAATGTTATGGTGAGTACATAACTTCTTTCTTTTAACCTGGAAAACTGTCTTTTTAGTGGCCATTACCTCTGCTGGAAGAGTACCATAATTTCAAGCCCTGTCTTCTAAGCCTCCTTATCTGATTTATTTATAAGGATAGAGTGTCCTTAAGAACCAACCCATCCTAAGTTGGTGTCAGAATCCAGTATCAATCAAACTATTAACCATCCAGTCTTCTTTCAAAATTTCTCAAACAAAAGAGAGTACATGAAGAAAAAATATACCAACGACACCCAAGTGTCTTTGCTAAAAATCCACAGAATAACTAGGCAAAACGTAACTAAGCAAAGACAAGGCTCCAGCTTCTTTTCAAAGGCAGACTGCTTTAATGGCACACAAACACAAGCGCTTTCACCATAGGCTTTTTCAGGTGTATGATTACCTTAATTAGCACACCCATTATATATTAAATGGCATTACATTTAATTAGTTCTTAAAAACATATTACACTATATCGGTGGTTCACAAACTAATGCATCTATATGTGTTCGCATAACAACATTAAATTACAATAACTAAAAAATACTAGCAAGTATATAAAGAGCTATAAAATATATATATATAAAAAACATGTAATAAGTTACAAAAAACATACATTATCTACGTAAAGGTCTATTCTTTACAGGAAATCAGATCAACTATTTGTCTCCTTTTTGGACTCAAAATTGGACAAACCATTTACGAAGTGACCTTAGCCAAATGGTTAATGGATTGTATTTCCTTTGTTTACAACATATTGGGGCTGTCTTTGTCAAAACCTCTAAAAGCTCATTCCACAAGATCTATGGCAGCTTCTTCAGTATTTCTATCCAGATCTTCCTTGGATGATATTTGTGTAGCTGCAACTTGGACTAACTCTTATACCTTTATTGATCTGTGTTAGAATAGGCCTGAAAATATAGAGTCAGATTTGTGTTTTCATTTATGCATAGTTTCAAGAAAAGACAGTTAAGTAGAAGGGAAAAGATAATCTTGCGGTCTAAGCATGAGATAGTGCATCTGTTGCAGTGTGCTTCTGTGATGTAACCCTTTTGCTTCTGAAGTAATAACCTTTAACTTTAAATGAACATTTCTAGAACATTTTTTGGACTGCTTTACCCAATTTTTAAATTTAAACCAAACATTTACTTGTGTTTTCACAGTAGAACTGTTGGTTGACATATTTATAAAATATACAGTAATTGATGCATTTAAACTTTTTTGATAATTGCTGTCTGACTTAGCTGAAAAGTACATACGCAACTTTATGATTAATGTGGCATGTCATCTGCAACTTTTTAAACTTTTTTTTTCTTTTTGACTGTATATCACACTGGAAATGTAAAAGTTTGTGGAGATGGTAAAGTATGTTGCTTTTAAATGGATAATGTTTTTTTATGTTCTGAAAGAGCACTGCTGAAGGTTGTAGATTTTCTGCAATACTGCTGGTCTGTTGAAGTTATTTGAGGCGTTTCCACAAGTAGTGTGTTGAATAAACTCTGGTGCTCTGCAATTTATCCAACAGTTGCAATTACTGTATGTCATCTGCTCTGGCTGTTTTCTGTATGAAGTTTGCATTTGGAATATTGGTGTTGTCTTATCAAATGGTCTGCTGTGTAAGGAGTAATTGTAGTGTTATCGGCATGGCCTTATTCTGTATGGAGTTTGCAGTGTCCCATCTGTAAACACACTGGTGTGCTGCTGAAAAGTCTATTATGAAACACTTCTGCTGTAGTTACTAATAGACTGGAAAAAGTGTTGTCAGAGACTGCTTTTTGTTTGGCCTGAAGTCTGTTCTGTAGAATACACTTAGCCTGACTGCTGCTAAGATTGCTATGGGGTTTGGGGACTTTAACTGTTGTCCCCATCCATCTGTGGTAGGCTCGCCATTGAAAGAATTGATAAGACTTTAGTATACTGAAATTAACTAGAAACAACTGAAATAAGACTGGAATATATGTCTTTATCTGTTAATTACCCAAACTTGTGCTAAATAGGTGCCAGTCTCTTCTTTATGGGCCATGTATGTTTGTACTTTTCAGAATGAATTCTGCACACACTGTAGTTCGGTTAAGAATGCTTTATTAGATGTTAACAATATCTGAATACTGTCTCCAATAACAGTGCTGATAAACAATAACAGTCTGCAGAAATTCTGGAATGCTAGCTAACAGTAAGAGTGCTGATAAATATATCCAAAGTTTCTGCACGTATCTTCTAATCAATGCTGGATATTTGACCTGGCTTTGGTACTCAGCCTTGAGTGTCTGTACTGCAAAGACCTTTTGCATATCAGCCCAAAAACTTACTTAACTGGCTCCACTAACCATGTCTGAAGTATTTCTTAATAATACCAAAACCCTGTAATGTTCTACATGCCTCTTTAGCCTTGGTTTTCAGGCATTGTCTTGCATGTGCCTCACAGTGCCTAACTGTCTATTCTTTATCTAGCATTCCATTGCAAGTGCACATATCTTTCCCTTGAGAAAGGAACATTCTGTAGCTTTCCCTTGAGTACTATTATTTCTTCACATCACATGCTTAGCCAACAAGATTATATTTTCCTTCTACTTAACTGTCGTTTCCTGAAACTACACAAGGATGGCCCAGCAATATACTCTGGTATCTCTAGCACCATTAGTATCACTAGCATTACATGTAAAATTATGCAGTGTATTATCTAAGACTTCATTAATCAGGAAGATGAACATCTCTTGACCCAGGACCCTCATCGGTTTGACTTTCACAAAGGAAGGACCTGCCTTTTTAATCTCATTAATTTATCTGAAAAAGTAACCAAAGCAGTGGATAGTAGATATGCAGTGCATATGGCATATGCAGACCTTGTCAGAATCTCTGACATAATTGTCTAGGCATGCATTTTTGACAAACTTGTAAATCTGAATATAAATCACTATATCATGTGGTGGATAGCTAACTGGTTGTCTGACAGAACAAATGTGGTTAGAGTCACAGGTGCCATGTTTGAAAGCAAAAAATGTCCCAATTGTGCACCATAGGGCTCACCACTGGTCCAGCTGCAATTTATCATCTATCTCTCAGACATTTAGGCCAACAGACCTGGCCTCTGGTTAACTGAGTGTGAACAAAACTGTAAATTTTGTGTTGTTATTTGATCTTCCTCTGACTCACAGTTGCTCCAACATGGGCTAGACCATTTTAGCAATTGGTGCAAGGACAATAGTCTCACATTAAATATGAAAAAAATGTAACATTGTTCATTTTGGTAAACAAAACGTTTTTACTTACCATATCAGTGTTACACCCCTCCAGTCAGACACTGTTGCAAGAGATCTAGGCACGCTTGTCAGTAATTCCTTATTGTCTGACCATCATGTCTCCTCAGTAGTTCAGAAAGTCTTCTGCCTGGCTCATTTAATTTTCAAAGGCGTCTCCACTTGATCCAAAGAGGTTTTAATTCCCCATTTAGTCATCTCTCATTAGACCAATTATTGAATATAATGCACCATTCAGTAAGTGTTCGCCAAATGTGTCATTCAGTTTGAGAAACCGTAGAGATTCATAACTAAAAAAATCAGCGAGCTGTAAAAAATTTAGTTATCAGGAAAGACTGGCAGTCATTTCTCTGTTCTCCATGGAGATCTGCGTCTAGCCTTTCTAGCCATAAAGGATTCAACCCTCTGACCTCCTTTTCCTTCACAAAACAAATGATGCCTCAAATACTTATTTACAAGAACTAAACCTTCATCAGCAGGTTAATAAGACATGTTGGTAGGATAGAATCATATCCCAATGTATCAGTCATCTCTGGAACAAACTTCTACTACATGAAAGCAGAGTAGCACCTTGCCTCTCTCAAAGTAAACCTAGATAATTGGGTAGTTTGCCTCAAATTCTCCCGTGGTCTCTCTTATCTTGCCCTCTTTGAAGATAGAAGGAACTTTTGAATGTTTTGTTTTGGCTAGGCTTGCAGAGGTATGCAGACTGATTGTCTAGTATCTATGGCCTATGAATTTGGCCCTTTAGCCATTCATCTTTCCTGTCAGCAAAAAAGGGAATGAAAGCCTTTTGAAAGTTAATCTTCTGTCTAAAGAGGCCTAGCAGTTGCTTTGGGGGAGGGAGTTTCAGTTTGGTATGATCTGGCTAGAGTTACTGATATAGTGCTCTGTTTTAAGATGTTTTGACTGGATAATTTGAACTTTGTCTGGTCCTGTTTCTCTGCCTTAAATAGCCTGTGTTTAAACCAGTTTGTGCTTGTTTACTCAAAGCTGCAGTGAGTTGACCTTCTGTCCTTGCTCTGCTGTTTTCCAAAAATCTGTTGTGAGACTGCGAAAGATAAGTGCTTATTTTCAACTGTTTTCTGCACTTCTGATCAACTAAAACAATATTTGCTGCATATGTGTTAAACTGTGCAACTGTTTTTTAGGCTTAGTGAATTGAATCCTTACCTGTGTTCTGATCTAGTATCCCCACCTACCCGCCCAGCTGTTGTTATGGTCTTAAAGTTTGGTGGCTTTTGAGTTGCCCACCTCTATTATACATTTGATATTGGACACTCCTTTCAGTTCCATTGCATCAGCTCATTCTACTGAGTACAATGTGATCAGTTGTGAAGGGCCACCCCTTTAGCTTCTTAACCTTGAATTATTGTCTTGTCTCCTCACTTTCTACTTAAAAAAAAAAAAAAAATATATATATATATATATATATATAAATATATATATATATATATATATATATATATAGGTCCCATACAGAACGCCGACAGCTCACAACACCGACACCCATATGGCTGACGCCATATAGTCGACGTTCAGAATATCGACAGTGGGGAAACGCTAACTCCCAATAGTGCGGAATGGAAAAATTTCCATTCTCGCACTGTAGTGCGATCTTGGAGTTGGTATATTAAAGGTACGTGGGTGTGGGGGGCAGCATTGTCGATATTGTGAGTATTGACCATATGGTGTTGGCCATATGGGTGATGGTGTTTTGGGCTGTTGGTGTTCTGTAGGTGATCTATATATACATATATATATATATATATATATATATATATATATATATATATATACTGTTTAACTGTATCTCATTGCTGTTTACTGTAATTCATTATTGTTTAACTGAATTTAGTGCATTTCATTACTGTTTAGCTGTATTTTTTCATACTGTGAGTTCTGTTTTGTCTGTAAGTGGTTAATCTGTGCTTTTTTGTGAGTTTTACTGTGTTCACACCCTTAAATTGAGTAGTATAGCATGGATACAAGGTTTGCTGGATTCACAGCTGTTTATTTTTGCCTTCTGTGTTTCTGGCAGCCATCTTGTGTTGTTAGGGGTCTATCTCCTCTGCTAGTGAGAGTAGCAGGGCTGCCTGGACCTTGTCTGGCACAAGCTGGTAAAAAAAAGCAGGGACTAGCGGGATTGGCTAGATTTCTGTGTTACTAAAATCTTTTGTGGTATTTAAACTTTGCATTTGAGCTGGTTTGGACTTGTTTGCAACTCTTGCACGGCAGCTGCTCTGTTTTTAACCCATTGTGTGGTATTCCAGCTATAAATTTTCCCTTAGTAACACTTGTGTGATCACCTAGTAGTACTCCTCTTAGACCTTCCACCCCTTACCTCCTTAGCTCTCTCAGGCCTCTCTCCCCCAGATTCTGACAAATATGGATGGACAATTTCCTATGGTTTCTCCTGCCAGTCTGGTTGATATGGGCATCCTGAGACACTGCAGAAACTGCCTCATGTACATGGACAACCCTCTACTACTACCACCTAGGAACGCAATTTGTGAGAGATGCAGTTACAGGTTGTCAACACAAACACCACACCTCAAACACCACCCACAGCTAAACAACACACACCCACTTATGGGGAAGTCCCCAACAAAAACATACTTAAACAAGAGACCTCTAAGGCAAAAATACATGTGAACTCCACTGCCCACCGCACCACACATAGTCCACACACCTGTGTCTCACAGCCACTAAGGCCTAAACATTAACCCAAGATATTAGTCATAGGAGACTCCATGGTGAGACACAGATGTGCCCCAGGCTAGATAAGGTGAAAGTCATGGTTAGTTGTTTGTCAGGTGCCAGACTCCGCCATATCACCCATCCACTCAAGTCTTTCAACAACAGGTACTCTTATGACTCTGTCGTAATCCATGTTGTGGTGAATGACTTGAGACATACCTCCCTGGACTGTATGAAGAGAGACATAATTGTGCTTGCTGAATATGTGTCCCAGCAGGTATGTTCCTAGCCTAAAGCAGCATTCTACCATTACCCTGAATGATTCCTCAATACAAACAGAAAATTACTGACTTTAACAGTTGGGTTAGTTTATGGTGTCATTCCAAGGGGATCCAGTACCTGACTGCCTGGAAAGATATGATTGATAGATCACTATGCTTTGCCAGAGATGGCCTGCATCTGTCTCCCTTGAGCTTTGGGCTTCTGGCAAAGGCTCTTCATTCCTCTATGGTGACTTTTTTAGGCAATGCCATGAGGTCAAAACTACCAACAGGAAAATTTCATCAAAATGCAAATTAAAGGTCATACTGCTAAATGCTAGGAGTCTAAACATGAAACTGAATTAATTCCAAGGATTCTTAACCCTGGAAGAGGCTGACATTTGTGCAGTCATAGAAACCTGGTTCAGATCTGAGGAGAGCACCCCAGCCATATCAGGTTACTCATCCTATCATAGAGTCAGACACCAAACCGTGGGCAGCAAAGTAAAAGGAGGTGGAGTTGCAATACATATTAAAGACATACACACCTCCAGGCTGGTCCAACAGTATGACACACAGGAGACACTCCAGGTGCAGTTAACTGTTGATAAGACCCCTATTCAAATCATAGCTAACTACATTCCCCCAACTTTGACTCAAGATGCCCACTCTGCCTATCTGGACCTCTTCGAATCAATCAAGATTCAACCCTTTACCCTGATCCTGGGTGACTTTAACTATCCAACCATAGACTGGAAGAACTACTCATACCAAAACACAAATGCCCAGAGATTCCTTGATTTCGTCAGTGCAAATGCCTTGGACAGCTGGTCAACACCCCCATAACAGGTGATAATATCTTGGACTTGGTATTAACCAACATGAGTAACCACTGCAGCATCCCTACATTGTCATCTTCCCTGGTAACATTCGACCACAAAGCGGTCACTTTTGAAGTCACCATCTCCCCCAACCCCTTCCTAGCTAGGGTCAAACAAAAAAAACTTCTCCAAAGCTGATTACAACCTCCTGAAGGAAGGTATAAACAGCTTCACAGCCCCCTCCCCCTCCATAGGAACTGGCACATATGTCCAAACCTACACCAAAGTACTACATGAGCATTTATTTAGCTGCATGGAATTAAGAATACCAGACAGGACAAAATCCTCCTCCTGGAGGAAGAGTAAATGTGTCTAGTGGACATCTGCAATAAATAACCTCTAAAAATTGCTGTCCGGGACCAAAACGTACCAGGTGCATAATTGGAAGGAATCTCCCCTTAGCCAGAATAAGCAAATAAGAGCACTAGTGAAATCCTCCAAAGCAAACTTCGAGTCCAAACTGGCCACATCTACTAAGGGCAGTCATAAAGCCTTCTTCACTTATGTCCGCAGTCTCAGAGAAAACACTCAGATCTGCTCAGAACTGATGGTCAAGGACACCACATATAAAAACACCATAGATATAGCCAACCTACTGACAGACAGGTTCAGTGAAAACTTCACCCCTCTGTACCCCCTCATCAGTAAATCAGGACATCCCCAGCCCCTGCCCCCTCTCCTTATCTTTAGGGAATAAGTCATCACTGCCCTCTCAAGGCAAATAATACAGCCTCCATGGGACCCGATAACATCCCAGGCTGCATCCTACATGAACTCAGGCAGGAACTTGCAGCACCATTAGGCACCCTATTCAGCCAAAGCCTGAATACTGGCTTCTTCAGAGCTGAGTGGAAGGCAGCCACTGTCATCCCTTTGCACAAAGGTGGAGCGTCCACCGATCCAAGAAATTATAGATCCATCAGCCTGACTAGTCTGATCTGCAAGGCCATGGAACAAATTATCATGGACCTCATTAACAAAGACATTGGCAACCTCCAAACACTCGATTCCACACAGTTTGGTTTCATCAAGTGGAGGTCATACCTGTTAAATTTGGTCGAATTCTTTGAGACAGTCAACAAAGCCATGGATGAGGGGAAGATGGTGCACACTGCCTACCTTGACCTGGCCAAAGCCTTCAATACTATTCCCCACTCAGGTATAATAGATAAACTCCCTCAACTAGGCATCAGTCTGTATGTTGCCAGATGGGTAGCAATCTGGCTCACTGATAGAACCCACCTAGTCAAAATAGGGGAAGCCACCTCAAGCAGTAGACCTGTAACTAGCAGAGTTCCCTAGGGATCAGTCTTGGGGCCTCTGTTGTTTGGGATATACTTTACTGAGGTGCAGGCCAAAACCAGTGGGCTATGGCTGACCAAGTATGCAGATGACTGCAAGCTGGGGGCTGTCATCAATTCCCCTAGTGATGTGGACGTCCTCCAAGAGAGTCTCACTGAAACATGACTGGTGCCAGAAACATGGCCTCAAACTGGAGGCAAAAAATGCATCATCATCCCCTTTGGGGAGAGTGATGTCCCCACAAATTATTGCATTAATAGCAAGACCCTAAGCAAGCAATCAGTGTGAGGGACTTGGGGACCCAGGTTTATAGCAAACTTACTTGTGACCACTATATTGCCTCTGTTGTACAAATAGCTTTCTACATGGCCTGCCTTATCAGTAAGGGTATCTGGTTCAAGGACAAGGAGGTCATGACATTCCTGTATTCTTCCCTTATAAGACCCATTATTGAGTACAATGCCCCTTTTGGCATGTACCTCACAAAGCACATGCAGCAGCCAGAGAGACCACAGAGGTTCCTCATCAGGAGAACCCAAGGCCTCAAACATCTACCCTGCACAGATAGGCTAAAAGCCCTGTGTTACTCAGTCTTATACAGATTCCTCAGAGGTGACCTCTGTCTGACATACAGAGCTAGCTCAGACCCCACCTTGGTGGAACTGCAGCATATCTGACGTCAAGCTACACTTGAGTAACCCGCACACGTGACCTCAGCTTGGTCTGTGACATCAATACGACTTGTTGGCTGGACAGATTTTTGTCCCAAAGACTCCTCCTTCTGTGGAATAGACTCTCCACATCAAGAAGAGTACCTCATTAACCCTTTTTAAGCACTACCTGGATAACTGGATGGGGAACAGAAAATACACCCCTGGGATTCCACCTGTGTTCCCTGCTGGACATGGGCATAGGGTGTTGAGTTATTGGAACATGGGCTAAATTCTTGGCTGGGTTTGTGAGGGCCTCAGTGTCAATAACCTAGTAACTTCCTATGATTCTATAAAAGTCCATTCCCTGGTATTTGGACCAGTCCATGCTTCTCCAACATCCTCTGACCCATCTCCTCAGAGGTCAGGTAAGGAGACACAAGTGTAGGTGGAGGCACTTGGTCCTCTGTCTGAGCTACTTCCCCAGATTTCAAGATGGTAATGATTCCCCTCCAACACCCCAGATAACTTCATGTTTAGGGAAGTTGTTGAGATGACAAGGAAGACAGGGGGATGGGACTTAGATCCTATGACCTCACCACAAAGGATCCCTCAAGAGGCCTTCCAGGCCCCCATAGCCTTATTCCTCAATGGTCCTGCCCACTGATAGAATGATACAGCTGGTTATTAGAACTGTATGGGAAAAACCCAGTAATCTCCTTTGGCACCCAAAAATTGGATTTGCTGGATTAAGACTGCCAAACCAGATTCCACTGTTACTACAGCAGCCCTTGAAAAGCTTCCTACATTACAGAATCCTTCTGTTCACCTTTCCCTACATAACTGGGACTGGTTTGGAAAGTATGTTTAGTGTCCTCTACACTTTCTTTGAGTGTGGCAAAGTATCTATCTCACATTAATGTTCCAGTGAGGGATGGCAGTGACTGGCTAATGAAGTCAGCCAGTGACTGAAGAGGTGGCTGGATGGCGAAATTAAACTAAAACTGTGGTTTCTGAGGGCAACTGGGTCAACTGTGGCTAATCACAGCATACATTTGGATAATAGTTACAGAGATGGTGCAGCGAGGTCAACTGGCACAAGCATAACTGTGCTCAACAGACTTTGCTGAAGACGTTAAGGTGAACTTTAGTTTCCCATTTGATAGGTCTGATATGTTGAAAACCAAAAAATGAACCACAAGCCAGCAATAATCAGTGCCAAGGCGGTAGTGAACAGAATCAGACAACTGGATACTAAAAACCTTGTTTAATCCAACAAATAGTCAACCAAAAAATGGAGTGATTTTCTATTTTCTATTTTTATATGATATGTTGAACTCTTTTGTCAAACATCACTTGGAGAACATGGAAAAAGAGAGCAAGACACTGTCTTTTGTTGGTATGAAGTTTGAAGCTCTGATATGCAGCAGAGACCAATCATATCAGGTTTGTTTTCATAATGGTCAGCAACAACAGAACAGTCAGGACTATGGAAGAAAAAAACATGGTTGTTGCAACTTTTAGAAGAGTCTCCAACCCAAATGCAAGAATAACTGCTAACAGATATCTGTCCTTCAGCTTGGACGTGTGACTGGATATCATGAAGTACAAGTGGATAAGGATAATGATGTTCAAAGATTATACTCTATCCATCCTCTTTCCCCTGCCCCATTCTCTCTCCTTGTTGACATCCCATCTTTCAAATGAGTGCATCAGGAAAAGAGGTATGAAACATTATTCAAAAAGCCGTCAAAGAGGTACCCCAGCCTAGAAGGGATTGGGTTATTACAGCAGTGTTTTAGTCCCCCAAAAATAAAGATAAAAGTTGTCAGGCCTATACTCAACTTTAAAAGCCTAAACTGATTTCTCTCCAAAGAAAACTTTTGAATGGTCATAGTGTAGCCCATCCATTCCTGTTTGTCAGAAGGATACAGGATGCACACTTTGGACTTCCGTGATGCCTGCCTCCACATACACATTGCTGAGGAGTTCAGGAGGTATCTGTACTTCTGGAGAGAAGTAATCATTAGCTGGTCCTTCCATTCAGCCTCACCTCATCTCCCACTGTGTTCACCTAATGCATCTCCAGAGCTACAGTGAACTAGAGGCTGCAAGGGATAAAAGTGTTTCCTTACCTAGATGGCTAGCCCCTAACTGTTTCAACATGGAACATGTTTATCACTTCTTCAGAGTCTCTTCTAAACTCTTCCACTCTTTTTAATTAAAGTGAACCCTACAATGTCCTAGACAGTGCCCAGTCAAATGCTCACATTCATTTGATGAATTCTGGGCATTCTGCCCTACACAATGTGTCTTTCATTGTGCAAGACCCTTCTCTTACAAAACTTTGTATTTCAAATTATTTAGTCTCAAACAGCCACAAAGCTACTATGCCTAAAAACACTAGATCTAATGTCAGCAGTTGTATACATGGCACCGTATACCAGACTGTACATGAGAGTGCCACAGTGGAACTTTAAAGTCCAGTGGTCCTTATTATAAGATTGCATGACACGACACATTAACATTTCCAAGACCTGCAACTTGCATTTAAAATGGTGGCTCCTAACTCCAAACCTAACTCTGGGCAGTCCATTCCAGTCCTGTAGTCGCTGTCATCATGGTTCAGTTGTTCTAGGATGTGGAGGCTTTGTCAGGAGTAGACTGTGGTGTATATCACAAGCACATTCCATTCTTCACATCACCGTTTGGGAGGTGGAGACAGTCCTTGCCCCACTGCAGGCCTTTCAGGACTCCATGCCCCTGAGTGCTGTAGCCAGCCACTTCAACAATATGGTAGTTCTGTAGTATATGAAAAATGGGGGGGAGGAATTCACTCATTTCCCCTTTGAGAAGCAGTGAGAGAATGGGTACGGGTTTTATCATCAGTATATTTTTGATTGCCAGTCAGATTCCTGAGTAAGCCAGTTGTTTTGCAGACACTCTTTGCTGATGCCTCCTAAGTGATCTCCCAATCTTTCTGTAGAGCAGAAGCTTTTGCACCAGTGTAGAAAACTTTACTGTGACCTCTGTATCCTCAACAAACAGTGATTGTAGCAACTTCTTTTTCCCTCTCCCTCCTGTGATAGAACGTTCCAGAAATGTTCACTTCCAGAAATGGCCCTTGGACTCCTTTATACTTTTCCCCATTTTCCTTTGTTCTAAAATTCATTCTGAAAGCCCAGAAGACCAATTTCAGAGTCATTCTCATAGCCCTATTTTAGTGTCAGCAAGTGTGGTTTCCTATGCTAAGGCCTCATCTTCTCAAGAAGTCTGTATGTCTGAAGCCCTGCATAACTCTCCTTACCCCTTTCTGTCTGACAGGCCTCATGTAGACCTTCACTTCATCTGGTTAATTAAATGGTTACTGTAATTCCAGTCTCTTCATACCTTGTCAAGTCCATGTATTTACCTATGCACAGAGACATAATGCTGGAAAATGTATAAGATTAAATAGATATGTTTTTCAATGTGAGCCACTTCTAAAGGCTTAGCTTCCTTTTCAGTTCCTGTACCACCAGTGCCAGGTTATCTGTTTCATATTTTGGCACAGGGTCAGGTTATTCCTGTTAAGTTGCACCTTGCTGCAACTTATAATTTTCATCAAGGTTCTAACTCTTTAATTCTTTTTGAAAGGTACTTTCCATATCCAACCTCCAGTAAAGGATCTTGTCTCTTCATGGGATTTGTACTTTGTTTATAAAAAAGATTCTTCTTATTTTGAGCCAGCTGGTGATGTAGATTTGAAATATTTATTTATTTTACATTTATTTCCAATGAAGACAAGTGAGAAAAGCTCCAGGTTTATTAAAGCAGTTAGAAAAAGCAGCTTAAGTAAAGTAAAACACACACATAGCAGTAAAAATAACACTTAGGATAAACATTCACGTAGCAGTAAAAATAACACTCAGGATAAGCACAAATATGTTACAAATATTGTGTATACACTTTTTGAATGTGCAGTATTTATAGTAATGAAATTATAGTGGAGGAAAGGTTTAAAGGTGTGAAGGGAAATACAGCAGAACGGTAAAGTAACAACAGATGTGCAATAGGAGAAAAATGTGAAGATAAATAAAGGGAAGAGTGTGTAGTGAAGGGGTGGAAGTAATGGAGAGGTTGTGTGGTCGGAGAAAGAGTATAAAAATGAAGGAAAAGTATCTAGTGAAGGAAATGAACTGAAGTAAAAGCTGTTTTGAGAAGAAGTAGATACAGTATTGTGTACTATGGAAGATCAGTTGATAGATGATTTTTGAGCTTATTAAGAAATGTTTTTTGTTTTGTTTCATTTCTAAGACCTGATGGGCTGGAGTTCCATAGTTTTGATATATAAACATAGTAAAGTGAATCTCTATAGTGATTTTGTGATTTTATACTTGTTGGAGGTTGTATATTTGGGAATGTAAAATCTGATATCCATTTTCATCTGATTCAACAGATAGGACTTGTATCTGACTCAGATCCAGGCTCGGCACCTCCAAATGTGTGGCTCTGGGGCTATGATTTTTTCCTAGCCTTACTCCCTCTCTGCCTTACCCTGAATACCTCATATCTTGTTTGCCACCTGAACCAAGCAATTCTGCATTTCTAGGGCTCTGATCTTCAGATGCAATGTTGTCTTTTTATGTCTGATTCAATGTGTGGGTTGCCGGATCTGGCCTTCTACCAAAGCTTTGGATCCAAGATCTCTGAGACCCCCCCCTACCAACAATTCACCTCTCTTTTCTGAACTGCCTCAGATCTCATTTGCCGCTAGTGTAAATTAGATGCATGGACCAAGTGTTTCATCATTTATTCACAATAAGTAAATGCTTATCTTCCTTCTCCTTAAAATATTTTGATAGTTCAATTCTAGATAGGGATAGGATTTAGTATATATAGATTAGTGTGTTCCTTATAGTATTTTATCATTGTTTTCCTCAGTGTGTATGTGTGTGTGTGTGTGTGTGTGTGTGTGTGCTGGCGCATTCATATGGTTAGGCTTAGCACACTAGTTTATTGATAACCTTTCCTTCTTATAGGTTCATAGGTGTGTACTAGGCTAATGGCCCTGGAGCCTTTACAAGCCTAGCCCATAGACGTGCCCTAGCATTGTGCTGCCCAACGTTAGTTCCCAATGCCTCTATCAAGCAGATCCACTGGAGTGATCCCCGGGGTGAACTTTCTATTGTCTTGAAGAGGGACAGCGAAGTGCTCTGTTTGACATGTATGGGAAGTCTATTCCAGAGCATGGACAGTCTCTGGATGAGGAACCTATCCCTCCAGCATGTTCTATTGATTGTGGTAATGAGGTTGAGGTCTCTGGACCATGTGGTCTGGAGAGATTGAGATTTCTTTAGATGTAGCATTTCTAACAAGAGTTGGGTCAGACATGGCTTTTTAAGTCAAGCAAAGATCGGCTCTAAGTCGGCGATATGAGAAAGAGAATAGCTGTAGTCTTTTGAGTCTGTCCGTGTAGGACATGCGTTTAATGCCTAGGACCCTCTTCGTGAGGTACTTCTGTGGCCTCTCCAGCTGTTGCAGGTGTCTAGTGAGGTACATGCCAAATGGTTCATTATACTCGATGATTGGTCTAATGAGGGAAGAGTAGAGAGAGACAATGACCTCTTTCTTCCTGGATGCAAAACCCTTGGTAATGAGGTGAGCCACATAGAAGGACTTTCTGACCACAGTGGCAATGTAATGGTCGAAGGAGAGGTTGCTGTCAACTTGCATCCCCAGATCTGTTATAACGCCTTCAGTGTTCAGTGGGCTCCCATCGATGTGGTAATTAGTGAGAACTGAACTTGTACCAAAGGGAATGACGACACATTTTTGGCATTAAGCTTAAGACCATGGTTTTGACACCAGTCATTGTTCTCAGTGAGGCCTTTCTGTAGGATGTCTGCATCACATGGGGAGTTAATAATGGCTCCCAGCTTGGAGTCATCTGTGAACTTGGTCAGCCAGAGTCCCTTTGTGTTGGCCTGGACTTCTGAGAAGTAGATGCTGAACAGGAGAGGACCAAGGATCGATCTCTGTGGGACTCTACTCATGACTGGTCGGCAGTCTGACTTGGAGTCCACTACTTTCACACTGTGTGTGTTCTATCTGTGAGCCAATTTGCAACCCACCTAGTGATATAGGGGTTGATGCCTAGTTTGGTGAGTTTATCAGTAATTCCTGAGTGAGGAATGGTATCAAAGGTCTTGGCCAGATCAAGGTAGGCTGTATGCACTGCCTTACCTTCATCCACACCCCTGGTGACTGACTCAAAGTCAACCAGGTTGAGCAGGCACGATCTCCCTTTCACAAAGCCATATTGCGTGGGATCTAGAGTTTGGAGATTTCCTATATCTTTGTTAATCAGGTCCATGATGATGTGCTCCATAGCTTTACATATCAGACTCATCAGGCTAATGGGGTGACAATTCTCAGAGTCTGTAGTTGCTCCCCCTTTATGGAGAGGGATGACTGTAGCAGTGCGCCATTCGGTAGGGACAAAGCCTGCGGTGATGCTGTGACTGAACAGGGCACACAGATGTGGTGCCAGTTCATTTTGTTGTTTATGTAGAACACAGCCAGGGATGTTATTGGGTCCCATGGAAGCTGTATACTTGGCCTTGGACAATACAGCTTTAACTTGTGCTGCAGTAATGCTGGGTGCCTGGCATTCTTCCAGTATTGTGATTGGTCCTTTAGGGAGGGAGAGAGGGGTAACGTTGGCACTGAATCCGTCAGCCAGTATGTTGGCAATATCTGTTGGCTCAGTATAGGAGGTACCATTGTGCAGTAACTCAGAGCAAATCTGGGTATTGCCGTGGAGGTTCTTGATATAACTATAGAAGGCTTTGTATTTGTTTTTAGTGTCTGTCGCAGTTATGCCTTCATAGCTGGCTTTAGAGGATTTGATGAGGGATCTCAACTTTTTGTTGAGGCTAATAGGGGAGTTTTTCCAGTCTTGGGCCTTCAACTTTTTCTGCAACAGTTTCTTCCTTCTGTTGTAGAGTTTATCAATGGCAGGGGACCACCAGATTGGCTTCCTTTTTTGGAGGAGAACGTCTTGGTTCTGTTAGGTATGGCTAGTTCCATGCATTTATGTACATGTACGTACAGTGCATGGTGTATGATTCGGTAGTCATGCAGCTATTTTCCATTGGCATGGGTGCTGTGAAGTTAGCCACCTCTGTTTTTAGGAGCCCAAAGTTAGCTTTGGAGAAGTTTTTCAAGGTGGTTACCTTTGCGGGGGGGTGTGGGTAAGATGTGGATTTCCATGGTGATTAGTTTATGGTCAGATCTGACCAGGGAGGGATTGACTACTGGTGTACAGCAATGGTCGCCTATGTTAGTAATAACCAGGTCAAGGATGTTGCTTCTTCTAGTGGGAGACAGAATGAGCTGGTCCAGGGCATTGGAAATTATGAATTCTGGGAAGCGTTGGGCCAGTGTAGTGGTGCTTGAGTCATTCTCCCTGTTGATGGAGGAGTAGTTGAAGTCTTTTAGTATGAGAGTGTTGGGTTGGACCTTGATAGATTCCAGGGTGCTTAGGAATTGGAGTGAGGGTCTATGGACATGGTTGGAGACCTATAGCAGGCTATGACCTGGATCGCCATCTTACCCAATGTTAGTAGTACCTGAAGTATCTCAGATGCGTTATGCTGGGCTACTAGTTTGGAGGTGTGCATATCCTTTATGAATATGGAGACACCACCGCCTTTTGAGCTACAGTCCATGTTTCGGGGCCAAAAGGTGTGGAATGAGTTATAGCCTGGTAGTGCAGGGGTGCTTTCTGCCACTTTAAACCAGGTCTCCATTACACACAAATGTCAGTGTTCTCCATTTTGAAGAGTGCTTCGAGCGAGTGCATCTTGAGATTTAGACTTCTAGCGTTGAACAGCATGACCCTCAGATTGCATTTTTTTATAGCTGTTACAGAGTTAATTTGGTCTTTGGAACAAAAAAGGCACTATAGGGATAGCAAGAGCCCTAGCCAGTACCCAGAAACCCGGGGGTGACAGATGCAGGCCATCTCTGGTAAAGCATTGAGGTCTGTCAGTCATGTCATCCCGAGCAGACAGATACTGGATCCCCTTAGAATGACACCAGAAACTTAGCCAATTGTTGAAATCAGTAATTTTTGTTTGTATTGCGGTATCATTCTGGGTGACGGTAGGATACTGCTCAGGGCTAGGGTCATACCTGCCTGCCCCACATAATCCGAGAGCTCCACCATGTCTTTTTTCATGTAGTCCAGGGAGGTGAATCTCAGGTCATTCACACCCATATGGACGATGACAGAGTCATACTTGTACTTGTTGTTGAGTGATCTGAGTGTATGTGTTATATGTCAGATTCTGGCACGTGATAGACAGCTGACTGTTACCTTCTCCTTATTCAACCTAGTGAGCGGGACATCTGTGTGCCTCACTATAGAGTCACCTATGATTAGTGTATTGGGCAAGGTGTTTAGCCTTGGGGCTCAGGTTAAGGGGCACACTCTGAAGGTGAGCTATGAGTCCTGTGGTTTGTGCTGTGTTGTCGTGGTCGAGTGCATTTCTGTCTTGGAGGTCTCTGCTGTTTGAGTAAATTTCCATTGAGAGCTTCTGCGAAGGTGGTTGTGTGGTTTGTGGTTTTATGTGAGAGCTGTGATGGTGGGTGTTATGGAGGGCTATGTGTTCCATGTGGTGTGGTGCAGGTGTTGATCATCTCCTCTTGACCAGCTAGTCCGGTTTTGGCTGGAGAGTGCGTAGCTTCTAATTTGGTGATATAAGTGCATCTCTCACAAATCTGAGTGTTGGGAGGTAAGAGGAGAGGATTGTCTGTGTACAAGAATGCCGAAGTGCATCAGGTTAATAGGAGAAAGCATACCAGGAGGCGTGGTCATAACTACTAAGCACTGGAGCTACTTACGTGAAGAACAGCTAGTGCTGATGGCACTTAGGTGTGCTACAATAATTACTTAGATAAGTAAAGCTGTATTTAGTTGAAATGCAAAACTCTAATGTCAACAGGTTTTAAAAAGTACTCTTCCTATGGGCATAAAATTCCTCCCCAAGACCCACACTTGCAGTGTGTGTACTGCTTGGGGCCTTTCATTTACAAGTTTTGTGCTTTATCTTTGTAGTTGTTGGCACCAGAGCTCTTCAAGTATGTAGAGAGAAGTTGATTTTGAAAGGCCTTCTCCATCTACAGACAGGGTCCAAAATGTTTTTGGACCCAAAGGCATCCACTTCTTCCCCTTCCACTGAAAAGAAGAGGAATGAAGAAAGGGAAAGATCCAAAGAAAGAGAAACACAGAGAAAGAAATGGAGACAGTAAAAGAAATCAAACAAGAAGAGACCTGAGTATCGCCCAGAGAAAACTAAGAAAAGGTCCCTTGAGTCCACAGATATTGCGGGTCTGGCACAAAACGTTTCCAGACAGTCAGATCTGAATGTTGCTCAGATCCAGACTCTGTCTCCAAAGTTGTCATTTACTGTGCATCCAATATGTCCCAGGCTTCAGTCTGCCATATTACAGAAAGTGCCTTCAAAGCCTGCATTGATAGCCTCATCCTCGAGATCTGGCCAATCTACTAGGAATCGGCCGATCTGCTAGGAGTCTCATGGATTTCGAAGTCAACCAAATGATGAGGAGATTTTTAGATATAGATTCAGCTGGGAGACCTTCCAGTTCCATCCTTGAGGAAAGACCTGGGATCAGTCCCTTCCACCCTGCCTGCTCAGTCTTCTTAGCTTCCTACACCATCTCCATTCCCAGAGTCGGTTGTCATCAGATGCAATCTTCCCGCAATATCAGCTTCAGTGTTGACATCCCTAGAGATTTTGTCATCTTCCCTGACTCACTTGACTGAATGTTTTTCAGTTGAGCAGAGTTCCAGAGCCAGAATGTTGGTGTCAGAGCTCCAGCAGTAGAGTTGACCCTGAGATTTTTGGAGCCATCACTGCCACTTTGGGCATTGGCACTTAACAGCTTGGTTCCGAGGTCCTCCTCAGGGCCTTCAGACATTGGATTCAAGAGGGCTTCTGACTTAACTCATTTGGCCAGCTCTTCTTTGGTTCCAATGGCTGAATCTGCTTTCAAGGCTATGCAGAGGGCCATGACTGGAACACGATGGCTAGTACACTCCCAGAGTTTGGATCCACCCAGACTCCCTCTGAAGACTGTACCTTCCACCTCACATTCTGGCAGACAGGGACAGACAGATCCCTTAGGTTTGGAGACCACTCGGCCCTCGAGTCCCACATCTGATTCCGATGTGATCCCCTCGGGAGTCCCAAGGCATATTCCCCAGAAGAGAACTTGTAAAAGGAAACATATTGACTCCTCTCCCGAGTCTTTTACTGAAGACACCGACTTAAATGAGGGCTTCCTAAGGTACCTCCTGAAGACGTCTCCTTCAGAGACATCCTCAAATTGATGATACAGTGGGGGAGTGGTCCACCAAAACTTCTTCTTCTGATAAGTCGGTGTTTATTGAAGCCTTTCAGTCCAGCCGTTTCAACATCCTGGCTCCCCCCCCCCATGACACCTTAGCTGACCTTATCACTCAAAAAGCCTACAAAGAGCCTGATGTGGCAGATCCCATCCCAAAAATGCCAGACAAAGTTTTAGTTGTCCCAATAGAAAGGAAATTTTGGGACAGTGGTCCACCTGTAGATACTATGGTAGTAGCAGGAGCAACTAAAATGGATCTGTCTATCCGTCTAACAGGGAGTTTAGGGCATTAGACACATTGGTGAAATGGGCATATGCTTCAGCCACATTCTTTCCTTGTGCACTGAACTATATAGCTCACTTGACACGTTTCCAGAAGAGTTTGATGAAGGAACTGTCTTAGGGTTCAAGTGGTCCCCAGCTGTCTACCCTACAGTCATCTTCAAATGTAGCCATGAAGCTGCTTTCTAATGCAGCAGATGGTGTAGCCTGAGAAGCCAGTACAGGCATTATGATCTGTCATCATGCCTGGACGCAGGTCTGCAACTTTGTGGAAAATTTTAATACAGCCTTCATAAATGCTTCATATGATGGCTCCATGTTGTTTGGACCTAAAGTCAAGGACACACTTACCAGAAGTGAAAGGATGGTAGGACCTTGTCTGCCACTGGAATCTGTTTTTCAACCCCTAAGAGACCCTTCTTCATGAATCAGAGAGGCAGAAGAAAAATGTGTTTAAAAATCTCAAGGTTTTCATCAGGACACTTCTGAGAATAGTCTTCCCAGAGGCAGAGGCAATTCCATGGAACGTCGCCCCAGAGGCAGAGGTGGTCTGCAAAATAAAGGTTTTCATGGACCATTCACAGAGAAACCTTACCAGCATCACTGAATGCTTGCCCAGCTACTGCACTGTGGAAGCAGTCAGGGGATATTTCTCCTTACATCCTCAAGCCTGGAAAAACATTACATGTGAAGTTGTTCAATCTCGCTGTTCATTCTGTACTGATTGGGTTCCGAGCTGATCCCTCGGCTCCGATATGGCCAATTGCAAAGCTCGAGGTCTTCAAATAGCTCGAGGCCAAGTACATATCCCATGATGCACCTGAAATTACCTCAGATCTAGTTTGCCGCTGCAACGGATTGGAGGGTCTGCTTTAGCTTGGGCCAGTAAAACTGAGTTTTCATTATTATTCAAAGTTTTTTGATAGTTAGATAGTTTTAGGTATCTTAGTAGAATTTTAGAAAGCTCTTATAGCTTTGGTGTGTGTTTACCCACTTGTATCCCTTCCCATTGTGTGCTTTAAAAACTCTTCTAGTTGGCCTTTGGCCTAGTTTAAAATCTTCTTGATATCATAGTGTGTTTTATTAGTGACCTTTTGTCACAAGTTTCCTATTTCTAGTTATAGTATTGCTGTGTGTGTTAGCCTTAGAACTTTTAGTAAGGCTTGGTAGTTTATCACTGTTGAAGTTTGCTGAACAGTTTATTGTTAGATTAGATAAGGCTTGTTGTATTCCTCAGCAGCTATCTTATTTTTTTGCATAGCCTGCTTGAATTCTTGTTGCGTGCTTTAGACAGACCTTTTCTGTCAGTTGCATTTACATTATATATTCTTGTGTTCATGTGTGATTTAGCCTGCTTTATTTAGGCTTGTCTGATTATTGCTGTTGAGTTTTTCTGTGGTGACAGTAATTTTTCCTGCATTATTATGGATGACCAAGACAAACACCCCAAGTCTGGGTTTAAAAAATGCCCAAAGTGTGGCCAAAAGATGTCTGTAACAAACAGCTACGTAAATTGTGCTGACTGTTTAGGAGCTCTGCATTTGCAAGACAGTTGTGCCATTTGTCATTCCTTCTCCTCAAGGGTCCTTCAGGAAAGGAAGAGAAAACTCATAGGCAGAGGCTTGTTGAAGCCCTCATTTCAAGAAGCTTTGAGTGACCAAGATAGATCCAGCAAGTCCTCAAAGTCTTCTAAGACTTCGGACTCGAAGAAATCTAAAAAGTCATTGACTTCAGCTCCATTGCCATCGGAACCGACAGTCTTTTACTTTCGGAGCCAGTCCCCATTATTGGAACCAGTGTCCGAAGCGCCTAAGAGTCCATTGCTTCAGTCGGTTCCACCTTCGGTACACTCCTCTCGATCCTCTATCAGCCTGTCAGATCTGAACATGGATCGTGTGGTACAGAAGCTGGTATTGGCACTGGCCTTGGCAAAAATGTTATCGACTTCGACCCAAATGGCTTCAGAGCCAAAGACCCTTGCAACAACTCAAACTATTCCTCCTCCGAGCCATGCTGGTCCTTCGGAGCCGGAGGAGTCAGACCTGATGTTAGTGGAACCATCGGAGCCGACGCCTGCTCCAGTGTCTTTGGCTCCATGCACTCTGACATCCTCAGTGCCGATCGAGGACTCTAGGAGCCGACACTCCCTGGTCAGGTCCATGGAGGACAGTCGGACCGACTTGTCAGTTCCGACTCTGCATCTCGAGGCCTCGGCTCAGATGAGCTCGGCTCCTACTTCAGGCTCTAAGCCCACTGTCCTGGTGCCGGGGGTGTCGACAGTTTCTTTGGATCCATTGGCTCCCTCGCATTGGAGCAGGGGTGCTTTCAATGCACTGAGGAGAGTCATGTCTCCTAGGACATCCTCGACCTCAGGTCTGCCTTCCTCCTTCCCTAAAGTGCCTGTGTCTGCTTCTGCCTCACACATCCTGACTAAGTGTAGAGACCCAGAGCCTCTGGAAGCCCCATTGGGTGGCCCCTTCTCTTCTGAGACCTCACCAGAAGCTCCCACTGATGAGGTTCCCAGGATGAGATTGTGTAATAGGAAACATCTAGACTCCCCACAGGAGTCTGTAACATCAGATACTGACTTAGATGAGTCAGAAGGGTCCCCACAGTCCCCCTCTGAGGATATCTCATTTGCTGAGATACTTGAAATCCTTAGGCAGAGAGGTCCAAAAGCCCTACTGAGGATGAGGCAGTTCTCCTGAAGGCTTTCGGGTCTCAGCCCTCCACCTCTTGGTTGTCTCCACCCTTTGATGAGCTTAGGCAGCTGGTCTAACGAAGGGCGTAGGAGTCTCTGGATACTATAGAGCCTGTCCCTAGATGGCCTAATAAATTAATTTCTGCCCCACTTGACAAAACATTTTTAACAAAAGGTGTTCTGGTTGATGCCATGGTGGTGGTGGCAGCCACCAAAAAGGAAATGTCTGAGACTTCCTCGTCTATCCATCCTCCTAACAGAGACTCCAGGATTATGGATAGATATGGGAAGCGCATGTTTAGTTCAGCAACCTTTAGTCTTCGTTCGCTAAACTATTTAACCCACTTTACCAGGTTACAAAGAGATCTCCTTAAAGAGCTAGGATATACTCTTCAGGGTACAGTAACTGCAGGAGCTTCCGACAAAGTTGCCGCCCAGCTTGCTACCCTCAGTTCTATAGTCAACTCATCCATGCGTCTCATCTCTTATGCAGCTGATGGAACGAGTAGGGCAGCGGGTACAGGAGTTGCTCATAGGAGACCTAAAGTGAAGAAAACCTTAACCAGGTGTGAACAGGATGGAAAGTATCTGTCTGCTGTCGGGGTCCTTTTTTCCACCCCTACCTGACCCTACCCTAAAGGAGAAAGGGGAGGAAAAATGTGGTTCCGAAAAGCCCAAGGAGCCTTTCCAGACACATGTGGTGAACCCCCCTCCAGAGGCAAAGGAGGGAGCAATAATGAAAGACGCTGCCCTCGTGGCAGCGGGGGTCCGCAACACCAGGGCGACAGAGATCACTTCTCTGTGAAGCCTTACCGGCGCTCCCGAGAGGAGGCCGGACTGTCCTGCTCTGGAGGCAGTCGGAGGTCGCTTATCTTTATATCCAGATGCCTGGCTCAAAATAACAAAAGACAGCTGGGTACAAAGTATCATTTCCAGAGGATACTTCATTCCATTCGCCAAACCCCCTCCAATCATAAGAAAAATCCTGGACGTTCCACCCAGTTACAGGAAACAGGCAACAATAGAGGTCCAAACGTTGCTAAGAAAAAGAGTCATCCAACCATTCCCAGCAGACCAGACAGGATCCGGAACTTACTCAAGATTATTTTTGGTTCCAAAGAAGACAGGGGACTGGAGACCCATACTGGACCTCAGCAGACTGAACCAATACGTAAAGAAAGAGAAGTTTTGGATGGTCACGCTTCAGTCTATACTTCCCTTTTTAGGGAAAGACAATTGGATGTGCTCGATAGATCTCAAGGATGTGTACTACCAGATAAAAATGGCCAGACCATCCAGGGATCACCTGCACTTCTGGCTGGGAGACAATTATTACCAGTTTTGAGCCCTGCCCTTTGTTCTCACTACAGCCCCCCAGAGTGTTCACCAAATGCATAGCAGTGGTCACGGCTCACGTGAGGCATCTAGGATCCCAGGTGCTTTTGTATATAGACGATAGGCTCCTTACCACCACCACCAGGCATCAGCGAGTCCACTCTGTCACTCTGCAACCATCTGGGCATTACAGTCAAATCTGCCTTGTCGCCATCGCAGCATATCATTTTTATCGGGGCATAGTTGGAAAGCACCACCACCACACTAAGGCTTCCAATAGAAAGAGTCTTTCTTCTTCATCAGCATGTCAGCATTCTGATATCAAAAGACAGAGCACTAGCATCAGAAGTTCTGAAATTATTAGCCATGATTGCAGCAGCAATTCTAGCCATATCACTAGCTTGTATGCACATGCGGATACTACAATGGCTGTTGTTCACTCAGTGATCTTACCAAGAGCTTCCCATGTCTCACACAATAATGATCACAAATTCCTGTAAAAAGGACCTTCAGTGGTGGTTGACCCTACTTCATGTCACAATAAGATGCCCATTTGTGCTGCCCCCTCCAGCGGCCACAGTGACCATGGACGCTTCCCTGATAGGGTGGGGGGGCATTTTCAGGGAAAGACAGCCCAAGGCACATGGACTGATGTAAAGACACTGCATATCTGAATATCAGTGTCCTGGAGATGAGAGCGGTACTTCTGGCATTGCAGTACTTTCAGGACTTTCTTCCTCTGGGTACGATTGCGATTCAGACAGACAACATGTCGGTGGTCTGGTATTTGAACAAACAAGGAGGAACCAAGTCTTACCCCCTTAGTCAAAAGGCACTCAGAGTATGGCAGTGGGCTGTTTCCACCCAGTGCTTTCTGTTGGAAACGCACATCAAGGGGAAATCCAACGTGATAGCAGACAAGCTCAGCAGGGCCATTTTGTTGCCCCACAAGTGGTCCCTCAAGAAAGAAATAATGGACAGGATATTCCACTGGTGGGGCCAGCCTTGCTGTGACCTTTTTGCCAGTCACATGAACACGAAATGCAGAAGCTACTTTGCCCTGACTCCCCCTCCGGGAGAAGCCCCAAGGGACGCACTCGTACACGATTGGCCTCCGGGTCTCATCTGTGCATTTCCACCAATCCCGTTAATACCCAAATTTCTACAGAAAGCAAAAGCCCTGGGAAGGACCATCATTCTAATAGCCCCTCATTGGCCTCGTCAGATTTGGTTCCTCTTTTTTCTACTTCATCTTTTAGAGGATCCTTGGATTCTGGACCCAGTTCCAGACCTTCTGATGCACTCGTTGGGGGATCTTCATCCCTCTCTGCAGTCCCTGAAGCTGACAGTTTGGCTGCCCCAGTTCCCATCATAGTCAGGTTCCATAACCTCTCCAATGAGACAAAACAGATCCTTTTGTCTTCTCATAAATCTCCTACTAGGAAGCTATATCTCAGCAAATGGAAAAGATTTTCTATATGGGCCTCTAAAAATAATATTGATCCTTACCAAGCCCCTATGGCCTCCATCTTAGAGTTCTAGACTATGATTTTTAACAAAGGAGCTGCAGCAGCAACAGTTCGGGTTCAGTTGGCTGCGATTTCTAATTTTCATCTTGCATTTGAAGGGTTGAATATCTTGCCTCACAAGTTATCCAAAACATTTCTTAAAGGGACCTTTCATATTAGACCACCTGTGAAATCTCCCTATTCTACATGGAATCTCAATTTTATGCTTTCCTGGATAATTCTTCCGCCATTTGAATCAGCTTCCTCTTATGACCTCAAATTTTTGCCATGGAAAACCATCTTTCTGGTAGCTATTACTTCTGCTCGCAGAGTGTCAGAGCTTCAGGCTTTATCCATCAAGCCTCCATATTTGATATTCCATGCTGACAGAGTCTCACTTAGAACAAACCCCTCATTTTTGCCCAAAGTTTGCATTGAAACCAATCTCAACCAGATTATTGATTTGCCAGTCTTCTTTCCCAGTCATTCGAACAATTTAGAGTATATGCTGCACAAACTTGATGTTCACAGACAGCTCCAATTTTATTTGGATAGAACAAAAGATTTCAGAAAATCAGACCAGCTTTTTGTTTCATTCTCGGACTCCAGGAAGGGTAGACCAGTGGCTAAAACAACTCTGTCTAAATGGTTATCTGATTGTATCACCTTTGCCTAGTCAGCTGCCAATATGCCCTTGCAACATAAGATTAAAGCTCACTCAACCAGAGCAGTTACGACAACATGTGCCGTTTCTGCCAGACTTCCCATTGATAACATTTGTGCAGCAGCCACTTGGTCAAAACCTCATAACTTTATCATTTATTACAAAGTTGACAAGGCCACCAGGAACAGGGCCTCCTTTGGATCCATGGTCCTGAGAAATATACTCCCATGAGCCACCCAAGTTTGATGGTGCTTGGAACGCTACCCATCAGTAAAGAATGAACGGAGAGATTGAACAACTTCACATAAGGAAGTTATGTACTTACCATAACGTTCCATGTGAGTTGTTCATCTCACCTTCATTCATACATCTCTCTCTCCTATCCCCTCCTGGGCTGATAGATGACCGAGATGCTGGATCCATCCTGGTTACTCAATCCTTCTATACCTTTCTCTTGGGAGTGAAAGTATGACATATGGTATTATTATATGCAGCAAACAAGATCTGAGGTAATTCCAGGTGCATCATGGGATAGGGACTTGGCCTCAAGCTATTTGAAGACCTTGGGCTTTGCAATTGGCCGTATCAGAGCCGAACCCCATCAGGAAAGAATGAAGGCGAGATGAACAACTCACATGGAATGTTATGGTAAGTACATAACTTCTTTTCATGATATATGGGTGCTAAGGATCATTACCAAAGGTTATACAATACCCTTTTTGTCAACCCAAGAATAAAACAAAAGCGTGCCAACATGTCATCCAGTCAGTTGGTATCTCCAGCAACAGATGTTCAAAAGAGTCATCCAACTGGTCCCCAAGACCAGTTAGAATCTAGACTCTACTCAAGGTTCATTTCAGTACCAAAAAAGACAGGGAGCCTGAGACCAATTTTGGATCTCCTCAGTTTGAACCAGTTTGTAAAACAGACAACATTCTGGGTGTTCACAATACAGTCCATTCTATTTCTACTCAGCAAGGATGAACAGATGTGCTCTATAGATATCCAAAATGCCTACTGTCATGTAAAGGTCCAGCGGTAGTCCAGGAAATTCCTATGTTTCTGTCTGGGAGCCAATCAATTTTCAGTTTGAAAGACTGCTGTTTGGTCTAACCACAGCCCCCTCCCAGGTGTTCACTACGATAATGCCAGCAGTAACAGCCTATCTTAGGCTTCAAGTGGTCCAAGTATTTCCATATCTGGATGACTGGCTTCTAACTGCTATCTCCAGGGATCTACTTCTAGCTTATCAGTCATTTCTGCTATGACTTTTGACCTACCTGGGCTTTTCTATAAACACCAAAAACAGCAAATTGCAACCTACCCAATCCATAAAATTAATAGGCTTCCAAATAGACATCCAGTAGCAAAACTACCCTCAGCATGGGTCAGAGCAATCTAGTTAGTTGCTCTTCAGTTAATAAATCATTCCAGCTCCCAAGGCTTGACTGATATTATGCCTTCTATGTCTGATGGCTTCCTCCATCATGATGGTTCTTTTAGTCAGATGTCACTTGAGAGTTCTACAATGGACATTAGCTGTACAGTGGTCTCAGAAAATTCATCCCCTTTACTACAAAATATGTCTTACGCAAGTCTGCAAGAACCACATTCAGTGGTGGAATATGTCTGACTCAGTGACCCTAGACACATCCCTTTTTGGGCAGGGGAAGGGCATTTTGAAGAGAGAACAGTGCAAGGAATATGGCCCCCATTACAGGTCAACCTTCATATCAATGTCTTGGAGTTAACAGCAGTCTTTCTTACGTTGCAGGTACTTCAGGACCATATACCCAAGGATGTGCTTTCTCCTCTTTTATATCTGCTTACTGCAAACTGCAACTCTTGGGATAGTAACCCATTTTTTTTTCATTTTAAAAATTGATAACATTTACTATAAGACCACCAGTTATTGGAGAGCCCGTATTTTGCTGCTCAGTAGTCATCTTGGGATTAATGCTTCTGTTTTGCTCCTGATGAGAGAAGGCGCATAGGGACATTATTTCCTGGAGACTGCAGATCACCAGAAAGCCTAATACTTGCTTCATAGGTGCCAGCTTGGAATTTATGCTTATATTTTGCTCCTGGTGAGAGAAGGAGCAGTGTGCATTGATTCCTGACTGTTTCTTATTGGGCATTGAGTGTCTGTGTTGGGCCTTCCTGACTAGTCTGGTTGTTATTCAAGGTATCTATCAGGAAAAAGCTACAACAAGCCTATAGACCCTTGTATCATCTGGACAAGACTGTTGATTACCAAAGAGCCTGTGATTTGGAGGCTTCCAAGATGGCTGCACATTGAGTAACAGCTTAATTCTAGCTCTCCCAATGTGAAAACTGAAACTCAGCAGAGAAAGCCAGTGGGCTTATATTTCTGGTCAAATTTCAGTAACTGGCTAGTACATATACTGTCTGGATGCCAGGAAAAAAGAAATATAAAGGACCTAAAAGAAAATCAACTACAAAAGGTGAGGAAAAAACACTGACTGAGAAACGTACTGCAGCTGTTTCACAAAAAGCAGTTCAAGCTCCAGATATGACTTCCAGTAACTGAGAGGAAAGTATGAGACAACTGCCCACAGACCTGGTTATAAATAAACAAAACACTTATTGAGTATATCTACCCAAACAACAAAAGACTGGAAAATGGAAGAAGCACTAAACAGATATTCAGATGAGGTAATGACATTGCAAAAATCAGAAGTCGAAATGAAGAATAGCCTGGCTGAATATGAGACTTCTCAAGAAGAAGTGTTTAAAAAATAATAGAATTAGAGGACAAAGCACATGAGGAAAACCTGAGATTTTCTGCTGTACCAGAGAAGCTGGAAGAAACAGACTGTATTAATTTAAAAAAAGCACAAATAAGCAACTGGACTGGTAGAGTTTTTAATTGAAAGGGTGCATTGTGTGTATACTACAAACCTGGCTATAAGAAAGCATCCTAGACCTTTAATAGTAAAGATGTAATCTTGCCAGCAGAAGGAGATGATTCAGACAAAACTGTGGCAGAAGGGCAAAGTACTAGCAGTCGGAGGCAGCAGAGTGCTTGTGGAGAATGATTATTCATTGCAGACCAGGGAGAACAGGAGTAAATTTACTCCACTATTCAGAGAATGTTGAGAAGCAAGCATGAGATTCAAACTTCTGTACCCAGCTATCTTCAAAACATTCTTCCCTGGAGGGACAAAATAATTTTTGATGAAGTACATGCTAAGGATAAAATACAGATGTTTGTTCGACAAAAAGTGAGCTGTCAATCAGAAAGGGATTCTGATTCTTGTTCTTTTGGTAATAAAGACCACAGAGAGACTGTGCCAGTGAAACCTTTTCCAATGTTTCAATGGAAAATGCTTGAGAGAAGGAAAAAAACACAAGAGTTGGCTAGAGGAATCAAGAGTACTTTGGGAATGAAACAGACAGGATTTGTGAGATAGAGATGAACAGGAATAAAACCAGTAACTTGGAAATTGACAAATGTGTGATTACAAAGCAATAATTATATTTGTGAAACATGACAGAACAAGAAAATCTGGTAATATATTGGACTTTTTGGACTTTCTTAAACTTGTAGGGGACTCTAAAGCATATGCCCTACTTCATGTTATTAATGTTTGGAAAAGTACTTGAGAGGGGAAGAAGAGGGACAAAGTTAACGTAAGCAAAACAACATTTTTTTCTTAATAGCACTATCTGATGTTGTCAATCTTAATTTTATCCTTGACAGATGGGTTTGGTTCCAGTATAGGAACCGACTTAGCCATTACTACAGATCGCACCATCCAAAAACTCTCGAGCTTAACCTCTAACCACAATCCCCTCTCTCACAATTACCTAAGATCTCATTTGCCACTGCTTTGAAACAGTCACATTTTGCCAATGCTTTTGGGTTTTCAGTGGGTTTAGGTAAATTATTTCCTTTATTTCTCAGTGATTTTTGTCTATTTCTTTCTTCTTCTTAATCGCCCTGTACTTTAATAGTTTTTCTTACATGTAGTGTAACTTTAAAATATCATTGTTGATCTTCTTTCCCTTTACATGCTAATGTATTTTCCTTAACTATCATTGCCGATAGTTTTTCCTCCCTCTCTCTTAATCTTTTTTTCTTCTTAACGAGTTGATATCCCTTCCCCATAGACGTTAGTGTACTTTCTTCAACTATCATTGTTGATAGCTTTTCCCATTTCACTTTCTTTCCTTTTAAAAAAAAAAAAACTTGCTTTCCAATCTCCTAGTATCTTAAACTTTCTGTGCGAGTGTGAGTGGCTGCCTTCCAGCTGTATTTTTTCTTGTTGACATGGATGAGAAGGATAAGGCCCTTCTGGCTTTAAGAAATGCCAGAAGTGTGGCCACAAAATTCCATCATCTGACTTCCTTTGCGTATATTGCTTGGGTCCAGTACATTTGCAAGAAGAATGTAGCATATGTCACGGTTTCAGTCATTGAGCCCTTGTTGAAATACGCAATAAACTTATTTTGAAAGGCTTGATTCTTTCAGCCTTTAGTGAAGCCTTATCTTCTGTGGACAAAGCAGAAACTGATGTTTCTTCCCCTTAGTCCTCATCTTCAGTGGACAAAGGGAAAAAGAGGCATCTTTCGGTTCTGACCTTTCCATCAGTTCCAAAGCCAAAGAAATTGAAACCCTTGGTTCTGAAATCATCTTCGTAATCAGAGGCCTGTGGCTGTAAACCACCGGTGTCAACATCTACTCCAGCACCGATTGCTGTCTCAAGTCCTTCAGCATCAAAGGCCTTGATGCAGGAAAAAAATTTCTGCTTCACCTACCATAACAAAAGACATTTTTCCAAGAATTACTTATTCACCTTCAGCTGACCCTTTCACTGTAGAGCTTCCAGATGTTTTTCTGCAGTGGCCTAAGTCTCCTTCAACTTCATCTAGCTGCTCCACCAAAAGTCTCTCTGAATTTGACGTGGAGAGGCTGGTGAATAAAATTTTGTGGGCTAGAGAACTTTCAGGCTCCCTTCTGGTTCCGACCCTTTCAGATCTTGGAACTGAACCTTCTTTTACACCATTAACTACTCCTCCTCTAACCTCTTCCAAGGTCTTAGAGTCATCTTTTCCAGATATCCCGGTTCCGACTGTGCCGGTTACTGAGGTCCTAACATCTTCGGAACCAGTAATTTCCCTGAGCTCTTCAGTGGCTTTGGAACCAGAGACTTTTCGAAGCCATAGCTATTCTGTCAGTTCAGGAGGGCAGGACTCAACTCCAGGTTTTTTGGAGCTGTCCCTGTCCCTCGGGGCTTTGGTGTGAGTTAGTTCGGTTCCAACATCTATCTTAAGGGTCAGGTCTTCAGAGCAGAGAGTAACCCCTGTCCCCTGGCAATCTTTCTCAGTTTTGGGCTGCCTTCCCTCTTTAGGGTGGTTAGCTTTTGAGGCAATGGAGAGGGCCCTCTCACTTACAGTGACTCAGTCGAAGAATTCCCCCATGGAATAGATACCCCCCTCTAGCTCTATTATTTCTCCTGTCTTTCCACTGGAACAGCGGGTGCAGAAGTCTCAGATTTCTTAGACTCAGGTTCTGTCATCTTCTGACACCTCCCCAGATTATCCCCCTGAGGTGGTCCCATAGAAAAAGAAGTAAAAGAGGAAGCACTTGGATTCCCCCCAGGAATCAGTCACTGAGGACACAGATTTTGATGAGGGGGAAGGGTCCCCACAGTCACCAGTTGAAGATGTCTCCTTTGGAGACATCCTAGAAATCCTAAAACAAAGAGGTGGCTGGAAGTCCTAAAACCCTGCTTTCGGCACCTGCCCATCTACCTCTTGGGTGACCCCACGCACTGATGAACTCATTCAGTTGATTTCACAGCGGGCGTGGAAGACTCTGGACACCATCAAACCCATCCCCAAGAGACCTGATAAAATATTATCTGCCCCTGAGAATAAATAGATTTGAGCCAGGGGGTTAGCTGTGGATGCCATGGTTGTAGTGGCCACCCCTAAAAAAGAACACACTGGGGAGAGTTTATCTGTCCATCCACCCAACAGGGAGTCTCGAACTATGGACAGATTTGGGAACCAGGTCTATGCTTCATTGACCTTCTCTATAAGGTCTTTAAATTTCTTGGTACACGTCACAAGACTTAACTGGGATCTGAATAAGGAATTATCAGATACCCTGGTGGGAGCTTGTAGCTGAGGGAGTCCAAGAGAAAGTGGCTTCCCAGCTAGCCACCTGGAGTCTGAGTCTAATTCATCCATGAGGCTAATCACACATACAGCTGAAGGGACTTCGGGAGCAGCAGGTACAGGCGTAGCCATAAAGAGATATGCCTGGGTGCACTTATGTGACTTTGTGGAGACATTCAAGTCTTCTTTCATCAATGCTCCCTTTGCCAGTTCATCCTTGTTTGGCCTTAAAGTGAAAGAGACTTTATCCACATTTGAGAAAGATGGCAAGACCCTTTTTGCTGTGGGTACATTTCTCCACCCCCCCTCCCCAAAGGTCCCTTTCTAGGAACCAGAGGAGTGGTGTGAAAATGTGGTTAAAAAATCTCAAGGGCTTTCCTAGGACACATGTGGAGGGAGTTCACCCAAGGGCAGAGGAGGGGACCAGAATTGAAGATGCTGCCCTCGCAGCAGAGGTGGTCTGCAAAAGTAGGGCTTCAGGGATTCCTTTCCAGGGAAGCCCTTTACACGTTCCTGAATGAAGGCTCAATTGTCTTCCTTTGGAGGCAGCTGGGGGATGCTTGTTCTTGCACCTAAACCCCTGGCTAAACATGACAACAGATTCCTGGGGGCAACGGATCATATCCAGAGGCTATATCATTCCATTTTCTCATCCTCCTCCTGTGCATAAGAAAATTCATGATGTTCCACCCATTCAGAGGCATTCAGAAGTACAAGAAAGTCAAAAAATGCTGGACAAAAGAGTCATCCAAAAAGTCATACCAGACCAGAAAGGATCCAAGACCCAGAACCTACTCAAGACTCTCTTTAGTGCCAAAAAAGACAGGGGACTGGAGACTGATTTTGGATCTCAGTGTGCTGAACAAATCACTTTGGCAAGCAAAGATCTGGATGGTCACAGTACAGTCAATTCTTCCCTTTCTGAAGAAAGACGACTGTATGTGCTTGATAGATCTCCAGGAGGATGCATATTGCCACATAAAAATGGACAAATGCTCCAGGGAATTCCTCCACTTCTGGCTGGGAGCCAGTCATTACCAATTCAGAGTACTGCCCTTTGGCCTCACCACAGCTTCAAGGGTATTCACCAAATGCATGGCACTAGCAGCAGCTCACTTGAGACTGTAAGGATTCCTGGTGTTTCCATACTTGGATGACTGGCTCATAACCGCTTCAACCAGGTATCAGTTTATAGAAGCCAGAGATTACACTGTCATCATCTGTGCCCATTTGGGGATTATGGTAAATCTCAATAAATCCATTTGCCCTAATGCAAAATTTAGAATTCATAGGGGCTGTACTATATATGGAGACAACTATAGCATCCCTTCATCCAGAGAGGCTTCAAAGAATTATGGTACAAGTTCAAAAGATTATCCACAGAAAGAGGGCTCCTGCATGACTAGTTTTGCAAGCTCTAGGGTTGATGGCAGCATCAATAACTCTTGTACCCCTAGCCAGGTTTCATATGAGAATTCTGCAATGGCTACTAGCATCTCAGTGGTCTACCCTTTACCAACCTTTGTCAAACCAACTTCTGATCACCAATTACTGCAAAAGGGATCTTCTTTGGAGGATGGATCCCAAACAAATTCTTCACGGTCACCCCTTAGTTCTTCCAGAGCCCACGGCCATAGTGACCATGAACACCTTCCAGATGGGTGGGGGGGGGGTCATTTTCTGGGGAAGACTGTCTAAGGCACTTGGTCCCCATTGGAGGCCAACTTGCACGTCAATATCCTGGAGCTAAGAGCAGTTCTTCTAGCACTGCAGGCCCTTCAGACAGCTCTTCCTCAGGGAACAATTGCAATTCAAATGGACAATATGTCAGTAGTTTGGTACATCAACAAGCAGGGAGGAACCAAGTCTAACCCCCTTTGTTGAGAAGCCCTCAGAGTGTGGCAGTGGGTGAACTCTTCCAGCTGCTTTCTAATAGCAACACACATTCCAGGGAGTTCCAGTGTGATTACAGACAAGCTGAGCAGATGTATCCTTCACCCTCACGAGTAGTCTGTCAATACAAAAGTAGTGAAAATTATCTTCTGTCAGTGGAGTCAACCTTGCTGCGACCTGTTTGCTTCTTCCTTAAACAACAAGTGCAGCAATTACTCTGCTCTAATTCTCCCTCTGGGGAAGTTACCCAAGGATGTTCTCCTCCACAATTGCCCCCCCAATCTCCTGTATGCATTTCCGCCAATACCTCTAATTCCAAAAGTCTAAAGTTGAAAAGCACAGTAATCCTCATTGCACCCTTTTGGCCTCAACAGATTTGGTTCCCCTTCCTTTGGCCTTATATGATTCAACAACTCTGGATACTAGACCCATTTCCAGAACTTCTATCCCATCCAGACGGACTTGTTCAACCAGACATTTTAAACCTCAAGCTGACAGCGTGGTTCTTCCAATTCCATTAGTTGCTAGGTGTCCTAATATTTCCTTCCCAGAATGCCACATCCTCTTATCGGCTCATAAACCTACCACCTGTAAACTGTACTCTAGCAAATGGAAGAGAATTACCATTTGGGCCTACAAAAAAAACATTTTAATCCCTGTTCGGCTTCTATAGGGCATATTTTAGACTTTTTAGCCTCTCTTTTCCATGCTGGAGCTTCCCCTTCTACCATCAGATTACAATTAGCTGCAATTTCTAATTTCCATGATAGTTTGGAATAATGTTCTTTAGCCTGTCATAGACACGCTTTTGTTGAAAACCCCTTTCAAAGATCCGACTCCCCCTTGGGATCTAAACTTAGTGTTTCAGGCCATAATACATTCTCCCTCTGAGCCCTCTGCAGAATGTGATCTGAAGTTTTTGTCTTGGAAGACACTGTTTTTGGTAGCCATTACCTCTGCCAGAAGAATTTCAGAAATCCAGGCCTTGTCATCTGAACCCCCTGATTTTCCACACAGATAGTTTCTTTACAAACAAACCCCTCCTCTCTACCCACGGTAGTCTCAGAGTCTAACATCAGTTTACCAGTTTTCTTTCCAAATTTTTCCAACAAAGGTGAATGTTCCTTACATTTCCTTGATGTTCATAGACAATTACGTTTCAATCTTCACAGAACCAAAGGCATTCAAATACCAAATCAACTATTTGTTACCTTTTTCAGTGCAGAATTGGGTAAGCCAGTCAACAAGGTAACTGACTAAATGGCTGAAAGACTGCATTTCATTTATTTATGATAAAAATAAATTAACCTTGCTTAGGCCCGTGAAAGCAAATTCTACAAGATCTGTAGCCACCTCTGCAGTTTTCCAATCTAGAGCTTTGATGGATATTTGTGCAGCAGCTACTTGGGCTTCTCCCCATACCTTTATTACTCATTACAAATTGAATTTGGTCTCTAGGGAAAGAGCGTCCTTTGGTTTGATGGTGCTCAGGAATGTCCTTCGTGAATCTACCCAAGATTTTCAGTAGTTGGGGAATCTGTCCCATCTGTCAAGGATAAAATGAAGATTGACAACATCAGATAAAGAAGTTATATATATAATTAACATAATGTTCCATCTGTGTTGTATATTGCTGGGGAGGATTATATATCCCTGAATTATTATGATTTTTTCAAACACACAAGATATAGCTTCTATTTGGGCTTCTTTTGTTTATGTATGTATGTGTAAACAAATGTGTGTGTATATATATATATATATCTATATATATATATGTATGTATGTATATATATATATATATATATATATATATATATATATATATATATATATATATATATATATATATACATATACACACACACACACACACACACACACACACACAACTTTCTACAATCTCAATCCGAGGTAATTGTGAAAGAGAGAGAGAGATTGTGAATAGAGGTGAAGCTCTTTTTGGCTGGCGTAAGCTGTAGTAACAGCTGAGTTGGTTCCGATATCAGAACCAAATCTGTCTGTCAAGGATAAATGAAGCTAGACAACACAGATGGAACTTTATGGTAAGTACATAACTTCTTTATTTCGCAGAGCACGATTTTCTTTGCATGTTATAAAGATCTCTTCATTATTTTTAAGTGTAATTGGGATACTAGTATAAAGAGGTACTCCTGTTTTTTTTTTCTTTTTTCTTTATCCCTTTTTCTCTCTTTCTTTTTGTTCAGTTTTAAGAAATGTAGGCACTGCAATGTAAAAAAAAAAGAAGAAAAGTCTGGTTAAAAGAGAATGACAAAAGAAAAATTAGTGTGCTTTTTCTTATTCTTGCATAGGGGAATGACTGGATTAAGGCCCTTAGCTTGACCCAACAAGTTTTAAAAGAAAGCAAGTAAATGAAAAAGAGTATTGAATACCGTGACGTCCCTGCTCTGGGCCAGTAATCAAGAAACCTTAATCCTCACCACTGACACTGTTGAGGGACGTTCACCTGGAACAAAAATAGATACGCACAGTATTTCCTCATGCAGCTGTCTGCACCAAGCACAATTTCCCCTTAAGAGCACACAGGGACCACATTCAGTCCAGGGGCTGGGTTCTCTCTCTCTCTCTGGGCCCCCCATTAAGACTCCCCACTGACACAGCTGTAGAGTTGAGTCCTCAGCTGAGTGTTCCAAACCAAGTCCTCCACCACCCTCTCTGTGAAACCAGTGCTCTGTGTTTTGACTCCAAGTAGCTCACACACACACACACACACACACACACACACACACACACACACACACACACACACACACACACACACACACACACACACACACACACACACACACACACACACACACACACACACACACACACACACACACACACACACACACACACACACACACACACACACACACCTGGGAAAGGCTGGCACAGATTTACCAGCTAGGCTTCCTTCTGCCCAGACTATATGGTAGGTAATGCCACCAGAACACTCCAAAGCCAGCAACTCTAAGGCTGTTCAAAGGGTACACAATTATACTGAGTAGAATTAATAGTAATATAAATGGTAGTGTTTGCCAGTGCAGCAGCAAGGCTTTCAGAAGCACCCACAGTGTCACCAAATAAATATAAGTAATCTGAAAGATTAAAATATCCAGCTTCGTACAGGCCTATTTCAATACTAAAATATGATTATAAAGTGTTTTTGTGTATAATGGCTAAAAGAATGGCAAAAGTGATGTAAAAATTGAGAGATATGGATCAGTGTGATTTTTGTGGAGGGAAGGCAAACATTTGGCAGCATTAATAGAACATTGATGATCCAGAGGGAAGCAGAAAGTAAGAAGATACTGCTGTTGTTGTTAGTGGATCTTGACTCAAAGAAAGCATTTGACGGAGTAAACTGGGACTTTATGAGCAGGATAATAGAAGCATTTGCATTCCCTGATAAACTTATAAGGTTGATTAGGGGGATATATGAGGGATCAGAGATGAAAATTAAAGTGTGTGGGCCCCTCTCTGATAGTTTCTGCTTGAGCAGAGGAATCCAGCAGGGGTGTCCTCTTTCCCCTTTGTTATTTGCATTATATTTAGAACCATTGGCAAAGAAAATAAAGGACTCAGAAATTGAAGGATATACTTTGTATGGCAGTCAAGAAAAGCTGGCTCTGTTTGCAGGTATTATTTTATACCTGATAAAACCAGAAAAAGACATTACAGTGTTGTGGAACATTCTGAGACAGTTTCAGATCTTATTGGGAAATTATGTACCCACACACAAATTGGTTCAGCAGTATCTATATTTATGGGGACATAATAAAATGAAGTATTTAGGAGTATGGATTAAAAATGATTCCAGTGTGGCAGCTAAGGATATGTGGGAAGAGACTAAACAAAAGATAATACAAAAACTGAGAAATTGGAAGCTCTAATACATGGATATGGATTGTAAGATACAAGCAGTTAAAATGCTTTTAGTTCCTTTAGTTTTATACACAGGTCAGTTATATATTATCAACCAGAGGAGAAGTTGTGGATAGCAATTAATAAAGAGCTGAATGGCTTTATGTGGAAGAGGAACACAGCAAGAGTCAAATGGGATAAGCTGATTCTTCCAATAGAACAAGGCGGATTGGGATTACCTGATTTGAAGGGGTATTTCAGAGTTACACATTTAAGGCTCCAATACATAGAACAAGCAGAAATCTATAATTCAGAGTGGAAAGGGGTGATGTTAAACAGGGGGAAGCTGAAGAAACAAGGACAGACTGGCATTTTGGATGCAGACCTTTAAGAAGAATAACAATAACAATACATAATATTGCATTCATAAAGTAACAGAAAGTATTCTAAGAACTAAGCCAACACAGGAATGGAGAAAGGAGATTCTGCTGACATGGATGACTGCAATTAGGGATACAGACAATAGGCAAGAGGGGGGCTGGAATTTATTGGAGAAAACTGGCAAAGGAACCAAGGTATTGGGAGCAAATAAGTAGAGAGGGAAAGTTAGTAGAATGGGAAGATGACAATAATTTCTTTGGACTGCAGGTTAGAGATTGCCTTCCCTATCAAGGATTGATATCAGAGTATACTCAAAGAAAAAGAAATAGGGAGTGTACTAAATGAAAGACCAGCATTTGTAGTGTTTTTGTAGAATCTAGAAAAGAAGCTGCCGTTAAAAAAGGAATAATTAGTAGACCATATAAAATAGTGCATGATAACTATAACAAATCAGTCAGATAATGTTAGAAAGGATTGGGAAGAGAGATTGGATAAGCAATTCACAAACAATGGGGATATATGCACTTCTCTCAAATATGCAACAAAATCTAGAAGATTTAGGATTTTTGCTTGGAAATATTTACATAGATATTTGTATACCCCAAGTAGACTCCAGAGAATTTTTCCTCAGGTTGTCAGCAAATGTTGGAGGTGTGATTGGGAAGAAAGAGGAAATAGGAAACTGGAAACATATTTTCTGGGAGTGTAATGCATTGGCAGACTTTAAAGATTCCCTGCAGACTACTCTATCTGAGATACTGGGTGAGCAAATTGATGTAACTAGGGAAGTGAATTTTTCTGAGGTATAATACAGAATTGGAAATGCCTAGATGTAGTAAGCCTTGCTGAGTCTAATTATGGTGGCTGCATTAAAAGCAATTACTAGAAAATGGAAATGAAAGTCTACTCTAAACCAACTGTATGAGAAGTAGTGAATATAATAAGACAGATAAAACAACTAGAGTTGGGATCTTTAGAAAAGGGTAGGAGCACATTGCATACGAAAAATGGGCATTGAGTGAACAATACATACAGGGGATTAATGAGGTTTAAAAGAAAGCAGGATTTGAATGAGTTATGTAATGTTTGACTGACAGTGATTGGGTAGATTATAAGTGGTGTATAATGTTTGCAACAATAATTATGCCAGTATGGTTTGGGATGTAAAATGCTTGCAAATTAATGTAAATAAGATTTGTTTTCATTTATGTAAATGTATGATTGTCTATGTCATAAGTGATAATTTAATAAAGATGTTTCTTGTTTAAAAAAAGGGTCTGTGGTTTGCTTTCCATTTTCGGACTGGTGCTACTGTTTTGCTTCTGGTAAGAGAAAAAGCAAAGGAGCATTGTATCCCAACAGTAGCCAGACAGTAGCCATTCAAGCAAATCTCTTCTTTTCATTTTTTTTATTATTATTTTTTATTTATTTAACATTTGTTAACCGGGCTAGTCTGGCTGGATACATGTCCATTTTCAGCAGAGGCCCGAGGAGAAAAGCTCCACTATCAGACTAATACACTACAGTTTATGAAGTCACTAATAATACTAACTATACAAATAAAACTAAAACTAATATAGTATAATACGGCAAAATACAAATGCAAATACATTTTTCATGTACAAATCTGACTAGATGACAATCAAAATTCAGTCAGGGGCTGAGGAGAAAAGCTTCAGTATCAAAAAACAATTTAAAGTTAAAAAAATATCCATAGTAGCTAGTCATGACAACAAATAGGTATTGGCTGAAAGCATAAAAGTGGTTAATATATAGTGTTAAACATGCAGGTTAGTAGTGTAAAAGATATTAAAAGGTTAGAGATAGGGAAAAGGCAGAAATGACGTAAAGAGAAAGGAATAATAAAGTACAGTTACTGTTAGGTACAGGAATTCTGGACTTAGTGAGGCTAAGGAACAGGCAGTAGGAAAAGGAGAAAAACAAAGATAGTGAGAAATGTAAAAGGTAGCAGGATTATAGGAGGTCAGCTAAAAGAAGCAAGAGACAGAAAAACAGAGTGGTCAGAGGGGGAGTCAAACAGAACTAAGAACAGAAGAGTGGAGGTATAAAAAAGGGACTGTGGAAGTCAGTTTAAGTTAGAACAGAAGAGCAAAAGTACACAGGAGCAGACTGGAGAGAGTAATAAATTTGCTGAGGTCAGTCAGGATTGGAGCAGGGGCATAGCCAGTGAGTTATTAGGTGAGTTTTCATCTGTTTTTTGAAAAGATGACATGAGCCTAGGGAGGTCAGTTCTGTGGGGAGTTTATTCCAGTAAGAACCGACAGTGTTTGCAAATAAGGAATCACCTGATTTATTATGAGATTTCAAAGTAGTAACTAGTAGCTTGTTGGCTGATCTAAGTGTAGTGAGATTTTTATAAGGAGTGATGAGTTTATTTAGTATGGGTGTGTTGGAGGGGTAATGTAGAATTTTAAAAGTGATGATTAGTTGCTGTAGTAGTATTAGGTTTGGAAGTTCAAGCCAGTTTAGTTTCTTTAAGTTAAGACAGTGATGAGTTTGGAATAGAGAGCCAGTGGCAAATCTGGCTATACTGTGGTAGGCGGTATTCAGTTTTTGAAGATTAGCTTTAGATATATTGATAAAGGAAGGAGAGGCATACAATAATGTAGAAATGAGGTGAGTTTGGGCGAGAGCCACTCGGGAAGTAGCAGTAAGGAAGGGCTTAAGTCTGTAAAGGGCACCCATCTTTTTATTGACTGACTTGATAGTTAAGTCAATGTGATAGTCAAAATTTAGCTGATTGTCTATGGTTACGCCTAGCAGCTTAGTGGAAAAGTCAGGTTGGATGACAGTGCCATTGCACGATACAATGGAAAAAGTGATAGGGGTGGATTTAGAGGTAGGGGTGAAAAGTAGAAGTTTGTTTTTTTTGGGATTTAGGAGGAGACAGATATGTTGGAACCATTTTTCTGCTGCAGTGAAGACCACCTGGGTAGCAGAGTGGAGTTGTGCTAGGGAAGAAGCAGAGCAGATGAGAGTGGAATCATCTGCATACTGTATACAAGTGGATGTCGGGAGGGAAGTGGGCAGGTTATTTATGAAAATAGAGAAAAGTAGGGGACCTAGGATGGATCCTTGTGGGACGCCAATAGTAACTGGGAGTTGAGAGGATAGATGGCTGTCCCAGAGGACTGTTTGTTTTCTATTAGTCAGGTATGAGTCGAACCACTGTAATGCTTGTGAATCAAGTGAGAGGGATTGTAGGGTATCGAGGAGAAGTTTATGGTTGACCATATCGAACGCTTTTGAGAGGTCTAAGAATAGTGCAGAGGAGAACAGGTTGTTGTTGCGGTTTTTATTGATAGAGTCAGTGAAGGAGAGAAGGGCAGTTGAAGTACTGTGGTAGGGTCTAAAACCATGTTGTGAGTCTACAAGCAAGTTGTTATTTAAGAGATAATGTAGAAGTTGATGGTGAATGCAGCGTTCCATTATTTTGGATAGAGGAGATAGAAGGGCAATAGGCGAAAATTGGAGAGTTCGGAGTTTCCTCCTTTATGGAGGGAATAATATGGGAGATTTTCCAACAGGATGGGATTTTGGATTCAGTTATGGTTCTGTTTATTAAGATGGAGACTGGGTAGGCTATCTCGGATGCAGCTAGTTGCAGATATTCAGCTGGAAGCTTGTCTGCAGAAGGGGTGCAGGGTTTGAGTTTAGATAGTAGCTTATGTATATAGGTTGTTGAGACAGTATTAAACTTTAGCATGTGTGTGCTGTTTTGAGTGGGGGTAGTTTGGAGGGTTGTGCGGGAGTCATGGTACTTGCAAGTGAGGTGACTGTTTGAGAAAAAGTTGTTGAAAGTGTTGGCTATTATGTTAGGTTGGGTTTGTGCTAGGCTAGCTGGGGTAGGCGTTTTGGTGTTACCTGGATGGAGTAGTTTGTTTATTCCTGACCAAAATTGTTTTGGGTTTTGGTGTTGGTTTTGTTGGTATTGAAGGTGGTAGTTTTTCTTGTCCAGAATGGTAAGCTTCTTTGTTTTATTTCTCAGCTGTTTGAAGTTTTGATGGTCAATTGGGTTTTGTGGACCTCCATTTAGACCATAGTTTATTTCTAGCTCATAGTTTGTTTAGTTGTTTTAGAGAGCCATGGGGCTGCTTTGGATTTGACTCTGACTAAGCGGGATGGGGCATGTTGGTTTAGAATTTGTAGGAAGGTATTGTTGAAATGGGTTACAGCCTCATCTATTGGGAGGTATTTTAGAGTAGACCAGTTGTATTCCTTGAGTTCATTTTGAAAGGATGCTAGGTTGAATTCTGTTTTGTTGTGTTTGGTACGATAAGTAGTTGGTTTGGGATTGTTGAATTTTTGTTTAGTGATAAAGGTAAGGAGGTGGTCACTGATATTGTCAGGGAGTATTCCTGTTTTATAGGTGAGGGATTGTTGTTGGTCAGTATCCAGTCTAGAATGGTTTGTTTGTGGGTGGATTTATTTATTCTAGTAGGGGAGTTGATGGTTTGATGATAGTTAAAGAGATTAAGGTGAATGGAGGGTGTGGGGATTTGCAGGAGTTCCAGTCAATGTTGAAATCACCTAAGATTATGGTTTCTTGGGGAAAGCTACAGGAGGCCCAGCTAAGGATATTTTCCAGGGTATTGGTGTTCTTGCCTGGGGGGATGTAGGAACATATTATGTTTATAGCCTTGGATTTATTAACTTGGAGTTTGGTGCAAAGTATTTCAGCATTTGCTGGGGAGGGGGGCAAGGAGTCAATTAAGGCTACCTGAAGTTGTGATTTGTATAGGACGGCCACTCCTTTTATTAAGACGATCTTGCCTTAAGGTGCTATAGCCTGGGGGAGTAAATTCATTGTCTTTGGTACTGGGTTTAAGCCAGGTTTCTGTGAGACAGAGGATATCAAAGGCATAGAAATCAATTAAGGCATGGAGTTGTGTTAATTTGTTATTAATGCTACGAATATTTAAGTGAGCAATAGAGAGGGAGTCAGTGGAGAAGGGTGTGCTAGTATAGTTAGCTGTATGGTTTGAAGGGTGGGATTGAGGAGGGTATTGGGACCCGGGTTGGGGTGGATGTCCCCATGTATCAATAAAAGTGTTTGTGTGGTTTGAAAGATATTTGTGTATTTGATGGGTATTATATAGAACCGTTTGGAGGTTGTGAATCTGTAATGGTGTACTTTATGGTAGAGAGGGGGAAGGTAGGGACAGGTTGAAAGTATATTAATATGGGTTTGGTCAGGTAGAGGAAGTGTAGTTGTAGTATGTTTGGCTAATACAGGAGTTTGGCTAAGCCTAAGATGTTCGTAGGAGGTAAGAGTGTAGTAGTAAAGCAGGATGTTAAGTAGAAGAAGAGGAATGATTGAGTTAAGGGTTAAAGGCATGTTTTTATAGA